>NC_058409.1:76348894-76358077 GCF_002201575.2 Neomonachus schauinslandi | reverse complement strand
CTATCTATCTATCTATCTATCTATCTATCTATCTATCTATCTATCTAATATATCTCAAGGGGAAGCACATTCTTTGAAGACTTTGTTCAAAGTCCTGATTTCTGAGATTTGGGATTTGTCCATAAATATGGAATATATACTGACTCCCTGTCTGCACATGATGCCAGAATAATTAGCTAAAAAGTGAAGAATGCAGTCAGTCAAGGCAATGCAAAAAGTCTTGATTCATTGCCAAGTTTTTCAATGTCGTAGAGATACAAACTCAGTGCTTTCTAGCATTTATTTATTTATTTATTTATTTATTTATTTATTTATTTATTTTAAAGATTTTATTTATTTGCGAGACAGAGAATGAGAGACAGAGAGCATGAGAGGGAGGAGGGTCAGAGGGAGAAGCAGACCCCCTGCTGAGCAGGGAGCCCGATGCGGGACTCGATCCCGGGACTCCAGGATCATGACCTGAGCCGAAGGCAGTCGCTTAACCGACTGAGCCACCCAGGCGCCCTCTAGCATTTATAAAAAAAAGTGTTTTAGATACATTTGCTATAGAACGGTTAAATGTAACTCCAAGTTTTTGTATGTGTGCACACACATGCATATTCTTTTTTTCTCATAGAAGAAATCAAATCTTGAGTTTTAAGAAACCACAGTAATAAAAATATTCTGGTTGAAAACTGAATACTGACAGCTTATGGCATGAAAACTATCAGGAGTTGGTCAAAGTCAGACTCTGTAATTTGTTCACATGGAATAAGTCTTAGGTCAATGTATGCCTTAAGAATTATGTGCTCCCCACAGCTTTTTGAATTAAAAAATGTGTGTAAGTAACAGTAAGGCACTCTGAAAATCAAAGTAATCTTTCTTTCTCCATTACTGATAAACAGTCTCAATGCAAATGAGCACACCTTTCTAAAAAATTTTAAAGAAGGAAAAGAGTTTTATTAAAGCCCAAGTTAGGATTGCTGCCCAGGATACACAATCTTCACAAAGAAGAGTGCTGTGGGGAACGACCTTTTAGTGCAGGGTTACACACACTTTTACATGAAGAGTTACAAATCATCATGACCAAAAGACCTTGCAGAAAGTTACGGACCTTATCTTAAGCTTGTAGTATGTGCAAGACTGCTCAATTCCAATCTTAGGGGAACTAAGGAGGTTTTACTCTTATCTTTGTGTTTGGAATGTTTCTTTTTAGGTTATTTGTTAATGAAACAAATGTACAATGTGTACTCTGGGCAGAAACTGAGTCCATGCTTTGAGGTTTTGCTGACTCTGGTAAATGTAAAAGTATGGTTTCTCTGAGACCCCATACGCAGGGCCCACAAACATTAAAAGTTGAAACTCTCCTTCACTTTATCAAGTCTTAAGCTTTAAGATTGAGAAAATAGAAAACTGTCTACTAAATTCATTTACTATCTAGATATCAGAAGCTTTAACATTAAACTAATAAAACAGTTCATTATGTTGCTAAGATTCAACCATGAGAGATAACAAGCCTAAAGAATCTCCCAAAAGCAGCTTACAGTCTTTGCAACACTTGCAATCCCAACAGTGGCTAACTTTGCAGTGGCAGTGTGATTTCAGGATATTTCTGAATTAGTGAATATTGAAACAGCATTTCTATTAAACAAAGGCAAGGGAAGGTCATTTGGGACCCAATGAGCAGAGTGGGGTATATGATAGTGGATACAAATAACTAAGGTTATATGCTTTTTTTCAATGAAATCTCTTGTTTTCAATCACTAGGAATTAACTAAAATAAAACCTAGTTTTGATTTGAGTTTTTCGACATTTGTTCTCAGGCTTTCCTGAGGGTGTTGTTCCTGAAAGTCAAACAAGAATTTATTCAGCAGTATTTGAAAACCAAGGTATTGGGGAAGTATATCTAGTTTTGCAAATATTAGTTTGTGCATTTCCCCATATTGCCATCCCTAAATCAGTGATGGATGAAACTTAATATTGGAAAACCAAATATTCCATAAACTTTAGGCAAATTGTTTTGGGTAAAAAATTGTAATCTTGTAAAACTAGCATAATTATGTAGTTTTAAAACATTTTTAGTTTATTTTTTTTTAAAAGATTTGTATTTATTTGAGAGAGAGAGCACAAGCAGGGGGCAGAGGCAGAGAGAGAGGGAGAAGCAGACTCTTCACTGAGCAGGGAGTCCAATGCAGGACTCGGTCTCAGGACCCTGGGATCATGACCTGAGCTGAAGGCAGACGCTTAACCGACTGAGCCACCCAGGGATCCCAATGCTGTAGTCTAATGCCAATAAATACAACATTTTATTAAACATCTGGTTCTTCAAACTTTAAGCTTATTCTTTTTTTTTTTGGCTTTTCTTCTTGCCTTCCAGATGTCACTTTTTCTCTTGTTCCCAACCTGTCTTCTTGTTTATGTTTTTTTTTTAAAGATTTTATTTATTTATTTGAGAGAGAGAGAATGAGAGAGAGCACATGAGAGGGGGGAGGGTCAGAGGGAGAAGCAGACTCCCCGCTGAGCAGGGAGCCCGATGTGGGACTCGATCCCAGGACTCCAGGATCATGACCTGAGCCGAAGGCAGTCGCTTAACCAACTGAGCCACCCAGGCGCCCTTCTTGTTTATGTTGTATACAAGTTGCCTGAATCAGTTCCCAAGTTCCAGCTATACATTTCTGATTCTCCTATTAGAATCACATACTCAGGGCTAGCAAAACTGGATCTAGAGTCTACACATTGCTCTTCTTGTCGACTATACTTATTTTATTCCTTGCCTCTAAATCACACAGATTCAAATCATCTTAAATCTTTTGGACTCTAGCATTTCTTACTATACCAAGATACCTCAATGCCCAGCCACATCCCCTCAGCACATTCTAAGGAGGTGATTTACAGATCTTTGCCCAACTTGCTGGCCTCCTGAGGGAATCCTCTGGTCATGGGAGCAGGTTTGACCCATGTATCGAGCTGGCTGAAAGTGCAAGGAAGTTGACTGCTTATAATTTAAACCAACATTTTAAACTAATATTTGTAATATATAAAACAAAGACTTTGAAAATATTGAAGTTAGTCACCTAAAGGTTTTCTGTGATTTTATGGAGACTGCATAATTTTATATACTCAGCTACTGATTTATGGAAATATTACAGAGAAATTTGTAAAAACAGCTGTCAGAAAATGGAAAGAAATGTCAAAGTGTCCTCATAGTGCTAGCATAAAACATACATTTTCTTTTATCATATTGCCTATTCTTTTAAAGAAGATGTGGAAATCTGTGCCTTAAACAAAGTGTAAAAATGACATTCCTTGTCACACAAATCTAGTGAATGTGTACCCTATCCACTTGGTTCCCATACCAGGGCATTATCTGCCAGTCATTTTGTTCCATGGTATATTTATTATGAGCTTGCTCTTTTCTATGTGGCTTATCTATGATATGTTGCTAATTTTTCCCTAAGCAATAAAGCAAGGTCACGGCTAAATGATGATGGGGCACCATAATTGGGGAGAGGAGAGCAGGGGGAAGTTGATCCACTGGTGCCTACCCAGACTTACAGCCCAGTAAGTAGTCAATGCTGAAAGAATTCTGGGCTCCTGGTAGAAAGGCTCCCGATCGCTCAGACAGGAAAAACATAAGGGACCTTTCCTAAATCATTGTCAGGCACAGAATGCCGATATGCAAAAAGTTTATTGTTTGTGTTTTATTGGTCTACTACTGACCTAAGCATGAATGTACCTCAGAAATTGAGAGTACTGGACAGGCCATATATATGTCCTTGCCTGCGTTCAAATCACTTACTCCGAGTTGGCACTTAATGAAATTAATACACTTCAGATATATTCAGAACCTTCTAAGTTCCTAAAACCAGTTCAAATGTTTTCCCATATCTTAAACTCTTGAGGCCACACAACCTTTTCAGGTGGTTTCATAGATGAAAAGATTAAATGACTGTTATTCAAATTAACCACTATAAAATGATGAAAGGATACACTTTATTTTTTTTATTTTTATTTTTTTTGTAGTTTTTAGTTTCATTATGTTATGTTAGTCACCATACAATACATCATTAGTTTTTGATGTAGTGATCCACGATCCATTGTTTTCGTATAACACCCAGTGCTCCATGCAGTACGTGCCCTTCTTAATACCCATCACCGGGCTAACCAATCTCCCCTCCCCCCTCCCCTCTATAACCCTGTTTGTTTCTCAGGTCCGTAGTCTCTCATGGTTCATCTCTCCCTCCAATTCTCCCCGCCCATTTTTCCCTTCCTTCTCCTAATGTCCTCCATGTTATTCCTTATGTTCCACAAATAAGTGAAACCATATGATAATTGACTTTCTCTGCTTGACCTATTTCACTTAGCATAATCTCCAGTCCCATCCATGTTGATGTAAAAGTTGGGTATTCATCTTTTCTGATGGCTGAGTAATATTCCATTGTATATATGGACCACATCTTCTTTATCCATTCATCTGTTGAAGGGCATCTTGGCTCTTTCCACAGTTTGACTATTGTGGACATTGCTGCCATGAACATTGGGGTGCATATGGCCCTTCTTTTCACTACATCTGTCTTTGGGGTAAATACCCAGGAGTGCAATTGCTGGGTCATAGGGTAGCTCTATTTTTAAATTTTTGAGGAACCTCCACACTGTTTTCCAAAGTGGCTGTACCAACTTGCATTCCCACCAGCAGGGTAAGAGGGTTCCCCTTTCTCCACAACCTCTCCAACATTTGTTGTTTCTTTCCCTGTCCATTTGTGCCATTCTAACTGGTGTAAGGTGGTATCTCAGTGTGGTTTTCATTTGGATTTCCCTGATGGCTAATGATGATGAGACACACTTTTTCATGTGTCTGTTAGCCATTTGTATGTCTTCTTCAGAGAAGTGTCTTTTCATATCTTCTGCCCACTTTTTGACTTGATTATTTGTTTTTTGGGTGTTGAGTTTGAGAAGTTCTTTATAGATTTTGGATACCAGCCCTTTATTTGTAGTGTTATTTGCAACTATCTTCTCCCATTATGTGGTTGCCTCTTTGTTTTGTTGACTGTTTCCTTTGCTGTGCAGAAGCTTTTTATCTTGATGAAGTCCCAAAAGTTCATTTTTGCTTTTGTTTCACTAGCCTTTGGAGATGTATCTTGAAAGAAGTTGCTGTGGCCGATGTCAAAGAGGTTGCTGCTTATGTTGTCCTCTAGGATTTTGATGGATTCCTGTCTCACATTGAGGTCTTTCATCCACTTTGAGTTTATTTTTGTGAATGGTGTTAGAGAATGGTCGAGTTTCATTCTTCTGCATGTGGTTGTCCAATTTTCCCAGCACCATTTATTGAAGAGACTGTCTTTTTTCCATTGCATATTTTTTCCTGCTTTGTCAAAGATGATTTGACCATAGAGTTGAGGGTCCATATCTGGGTTCTCTATTCTGTTCCATTGGTCTGTATGTCTGTTTTTGTGCCAGTACCATGCTGTCTTGGTGATCACTGCTTTGTAACATAGCTTGAAATCGGCAACGTGATGCCCTTAGCTTTGTTTTTCTTTTTCAACATCTCCTTGGCGATTCGAGGTCTTTTCTGACTCCCATACAAATTTTAGGATTGTTTGTTCCAGCACTTTGAAAAATGTCATTGGAATTTTGTTCAGGATGGCATTGAAGGTATAGATTGCTCTGGGTAGCATAGACACTTTAACTATGTTTATTCTTCCGATCCATGAGCATGGAATATTTTTCCATCTTTTTGTGTCTTCTTCAATTTCTTTCATGAGTGTTTTGTAGTTCCTAGAGTGTAGATCCTTTACCTCTTTGGTTAGGTTTATTCCAAGGTATCTTATGGGTTTTGGTGCTATTATAAATGAAATCGTTTCTCTAATTTCTCTTTCTACAGTTGTGTTGTTAGTGTATAAGAAAGCAACTGATTTCTGTGCATTGATTTTGTATCCTGCCACATTACTGAATTGCTATATGAGTTCTAGTAATTTGGGGGTGGAGTCTTTTGGGTTTTCCACATAAAGTATCATGTCGTCTGCGAAAAGAGAGAGTGACTTATTCTTTGCCAATTTGAATACCTTTTGTTTCTTTTTGTTGTCTGATTGCTGTTGCTAGGACTTCTAGTACTATGTTGAACAACAGTGGTGAGAGTGGGCATCCTTGACATGTTCCTGATCTTAAGGGAAAGGCTCTCAGCTTTTCCCCAGTGAGGATGATATTCGCTGTGGGTTTTTCATAGATGGATTTTATGAGCTTGAGAAATGTTCCCTCTATCCGTATACTCTGGAGAGTTTTAATCAGGAAAGGATGCTGTATTTTGTCAAATGCTTTTTCTGCATCAATTGAGAGGACCATATGGTTCTTCTCCCTCCTCTTATTAATGTGTTCTATCACATTGATTGATTTGCGAAGGTTGAACCACCCTTGCATTCCGGGGATAAATCCCACTTGGTCGTGGTGGATGATACTTTTAATGTTTTGTTGGATCCTATTAGCTAGGATTTTGTTGAGGATTTTGGAATCCATATTCATCAGGGATATCAGTCTGAAATTCTCCTTTTTGATGGGGTCTTTGCCTGGTTTGGGGATTAAGGTAATGCTGGCCTCATAGAATGAGTTTGGAAGTTTTCCTTCTGTTTCTATTTTTTGAAACAGCTTCAGTAGAATAGGTATTATTTCTTCTTTGAATGTTTGGTAGAATTCCCCAGGGAATCCATCAAGCCGTGGACTCTTGTTTTTTTGGGAGGTTTTTGATCACTGCTTCAATCTTATTACTGCTTATTGGCCTATTCAGGTTGTCAATTTCTTCCTGTTTCAGTCTTGGCAGCTTATAGGTCTCCAGGAAGGCCTCCATTTCATCCAGATTGCTCAGTTTATTGGCATATAGTTGTTGATAATAATTTCTAATAATTGTTTCTATTTCCTTGGTGTTAGTCGTGATCTCTCCCCTTTCATTCATGATTTTATTAATTTGGGTCCTTTCTCTCTTCTTTTGGATAAGTCTGGCCAGTGGTTTATCAATCTTATTAATTCTTTCGAAGAACCAACTTCTAGTTTTGTTGATCTGATCTACTGTGTTTCTGGTTTCTAATTCATTGATTTCTGCTCTAATTTTAATTATTTCTCTTCTAATTCGTGGCTTAGGCGTCGTTTGTTGCTTTTTCTCTAGTTCTTTAAGGTGTAGAGTTAGTTGGTGAATTTGGGATTTTTCTATTTTTTTGAGTGAGGCTTGGATGGCTATGTATTTCCCCCTTAGGACCGCCTTTGCAGTATCCCATAGGTTTTGGACCGATGTGTTTTCGTTTTCATTGATTTCCATGAATTGTTTAAGTTCTTCTTTGATTTCCTGGTTGACCCAAACATTCTTGAGCAGAGTGGTCTTTAGCTTCCAAGTGTGTGAATTTCTGCCAAATTTTTTCTTGTGATTGAGTTCCAGTTTTAGAGCATTGTGGTCTGAGAATATGCAGGGAATAATCTCAATCTTTTGGTATCAGTTGAGACCTGATTTGTGACCCAGTATATGGTCTATTCTGGAGAAAATTCCATGTGCGCTCGAGAAGAATGAGTATTCTGTTGTTTTAGGGTGGTATGTTCTGTATATATCTATGAGGTCCATCTGGTCCATTGTGTCATTCAAAGCTCTTGTTTCTTTATTGATTTTCTGCTTAGATGATCTTTCTATTGCTGAGAGTGGAGTATTGAGGTCTCCTACAATTAACATAGTGTTATCAATATGACTCTTTATTTTGGTTAACAGTTGGCTTATGTAGATGGCTGCTCCCATGTTGGGGGCATAGATATTTACAATTGTTAGATCTTCTTGTTGGATAGACACTTTAAGCATGATGTAGTATTCTTCTGTGTCTCAAACTACAGTCTTTAGTTTAAAATCTAGTTTGTCTGATATAAGAATTGCTACCACAGCTTTCTTTTGAGGTCCGCTGGCATGGAAGATAGATCTCCATCCCTTCACTTTCAGTCTGGATGTATCTTTAGGTTCAAAATGAGTCTCTTGTAGACAGCATATGGATGGGTCCTGTCTTTTTATCCAATCTGCAACCCTGTGCTGTTTTATGGGAGCGTTTAGGCCATTCACGTTAAGAGTGATTATTGAAAGATATGAATTAATTGTCATCATGTTGCCTGTGAAGACCTTGTTTTTATAGATTGTCCCTGTAAATTTCTGTTGTATATCACTCTTGGGGTGTTTCTCCTTTTATAGAACCCCCCTTAATATTTCTTGCAGGGCCGGCTTAGTGGTCACATATTCTTTCAACTTCTGCCGGTCGTGGAAACTCTGCATCTCTCCATCCATTCTAAATGACAGCCTTGCCGGATAAAGTATTCTTGGCTGCATGTTCTTCTCATTTAGTACCCTGAATATGTCTTGCCAGGCCTTTCTGGCTTGCCAGGTCTCTGTGGATAGGTCTGATGTTATTGTGATGTTCCTCCCTCTGTACGTAAGGAATCTCTTCCACCTAACTGCCCTTAAGATGGTTTCCTTGGTTCTAAGATTTGCAAGTTTTACTATTACATGCCGGGGTGTTGGCCTGTTTTCCTTGATCTTGGGAGGGGTCCTCTCTGCCTCTAGGACTCGAATGTTTGTTTCATTCCCCAGATTAGGGAAGTTCTCAGCTACGATTTGCTCAAATACATCTTCTAGCCCTCTTTCTCTGTCCACTCCCTCAGGGATTCCAATGATTCTGACATTAGAACGCCTCATGGTGTCACTTATTTCTCTGATTCTATTTTCATGGATTCTGAGTTGTTTTTCCCTGGCCTCCTCTTTTCCCTTTTTATCTATTATACTGTCTTCCAGATCGCTTATTCTCTCTTCTGTCTCAGTTACCCTAGCTGTTAGATTATCTAGATTGGATTGGATCTCATTGATAGCATTTTTAAGTTCTGCCAATTTCCCTTTTATTTCTGCCCTTAGAGACTCTATGTTGCCATTATTTGATTTCTCCATTCTAGCCATTGTCTTCACAATTGCTAGCCTGAATTCCATCTCCGACATCTTGGTTATATCTGCATCCATTTGTAAATCTGCAGCATAAGTCATAATCTCTGAGTCTTTTCTGTTTTGGGGTCTCCTCCTCCTAGTCATTCTGTTGATGGGTGTTTGAGGGAATGTATAGAGCCCAAATTATTGACCAGAACCCAAGCAAGATGCACCTGTTTTCTTGGGACCTTAGGGTTGCTGGCCTCTTGTTTTCCCAG
>NC_058409.1:76234612-76348494 GCF_002201575.2 Neomonachus schauinslandi | reverse complement strand
CCATTAATTGATTTCTCCATTCTAGCCATTGTCTTCACAATTGCTAGCCTGACTTCCATCTCTGACATCTTCATTATATCTGCATCTATTTGTAAATCTGCAGCATAAGTCATAATCTGAGTCTTTTCTGTTTTGGGGGCTCCTCCTCCTAGTCATTCTGTTGATGGGTGTTTGAGGGAATGTATAGAGTCGAAATTATTGACCAGAACCCAAGCAAGATGCACCTGTTTTCTTGTGACCTTAGGGTTGCTGGCCTCTTGTTTTCCCAGCCTGTCTTCTGTGGGAGGGGCCTGCCGCGCTGTTACTCAGGCAACCCTGTTTGGGCGGAATTGCCCTGTGCCCCTGTGGCGGGGTGTGGGCTCAGTGGGAATCAGTCTTGGGGCTTTTGTTCTCTGGTGCCTTTCCCTGGAGGCTTTCCACATCTCTTCCGCAAGTCAGAGCAGAAGAGACCGTTTCCAACCCTCTGCCTCAGAGCAGAGAGACCTCAGCCGGTTCTTCAGTGAGCTCTCCAGGCCACACCATCTCCGTTTCTGTCCATGCTGCTATAAAGTGCAGCGTCCTGGGTTGTGCGCCCCTCCGCAGTGCTCCCAGTCCTGCCTCCAGGTCGGGGCACATCTCTGCCCTTTGTGCTTCTAAAACCACCAGCCGCTCGAATTTGCCCGTGAGACTCCGCCACTCGGGGTTTCCACCCCCGGGGGTTGCAGTTCACTGGCGAGACCCCAGCGCACCGGGTTTCTGTCTGGAAGGCTGCAGTTCTCGTGCGCGCGACCGTCGCTCCGGGTTTCTGTCCGGGAGGCTGCGGTTCACGTGCGTGCGACCCCGCCGGTCTGGTTTTCCATCCCGGGGACTGCCCTAAAGTCCTTTCCCCGCCGCTACCGGTCTGCGAGTCTTTGCCCTGGCTGCAGTGCGTGAGGCTGTCACTCACCGGCGGTGTAGGATCCCCAGGTCCAGGCACCCTCCCGCTGCCGTTTATCCTCCAATATCTGCCCGCAGAATCACGGCTCTCCGCTTCGTACCTCAAAACCAACTGCCTGCAATATTCTGTTTGTAGAGATCCAGATCTTCTTACATTTCAGGCTGGTTTCGTGGGTGCTCATCCAGCTCAATTCTGGGAACCAGTTTAAATAGGGTCCCCTACTCCTCCACCATCTTCCCCCCTCGATTCAAAAGGATACACTTTAAGCACAGTAACATGAAACCTCACTCACTTTCCTGCACACAGCATACCTTTAAAGTATGTTTATGATGCAGCCTTGGATTAAATAAATAATTGTTCTGAACAGCCTATAAGTAAACATAGTCCAGAAAATGAGTTTCAATACTTAGAAATAATAGCATGCATCATAAAATTTTCTGAATACTAACAGAAACCCTGGGTAAGTAGAGGACCATAGGAAATCATCTAGATTGACATTTGACTTTTTTCTCCTGATAAATAAAATGGAAGAAACAGCAGTATAAATAAATCAATTGTAATCACTATTTACCTTTTATAACTTTTACTTCTCTTCACAAAATAAATCAGAAATGAAGTTTTATCACATCAAAGATTACTAAGCCAGCATTGCCACTGTCAGGAATTTAGAATGGAAATAGAAATGCTACTTTTCCCCCTAGATGCCTCTTCATCTTCCTCTAATCTCCAATTGACCTTTTTACCACTCTCTCAACCCATTCTCTTGGCTTTTATCACTGCTGGCGAATATGAAGAGGTGGGAAATGTTGAAAAATGCTTAAAATACTCTTCAGAATTGCTGTCCTCTCAGAAGGAAGAAAATCACATTAATTTGACTTCTTTTTCCTTTGGTTTACTTCCCAAATGGAGAGTCTTAACCCTTTGGAAGATTTGGCTCTTCCTCTGCCCTCCCCAGCCCCCATCACACTTAAAATAATCTTTTCATTAGACTAACATTTTTCAAAGGACAGGACAAAGACTTGGCTTCAAGAACATTTTGTTTTCCTACCCTGCAAAACTCTTTCAGCAAGGAAATACTAAAGACCTGGTTAAAGCCTTGAAATTGGAAAAGGGTAAACTATAGAAAACACAAATATTCTCACGTGTGTTTCCTTATGCCTACGAACAAAGTTGCTTGAAAATGTACAAATTCAAACTGAAAAAGAAAGGTCTGCTGATTTGTCTTTTTTTCCTCATGATTAGACACATTTTGCTATGTGGAATTAGGTAGTTCAAAGGAATAAATATCAGGAAATGGAGTTCTCAATTAAGGGTACTCTTATTTTTAATTAACTATATCCATAAATAAAAGGAGCTCTTAAATGCAGTTATTATTCTTTATTTAATGGTGAGATTTAAAGGATTTGTTAAGAGTGTCCATAGATCTTGGGGCGCCTGGGTGGCTCAGTTGGTTAAGTGTTGCCTTCGGCTTAGGTCACGATCCCAGGGTCCTGGAATCGAGCCCCTCATCAGGCTCCCTGCTCAGCGTAGAGCCTGCTTCTCCCTCTCCTCCCTGTTCATGCTCTCTCTTGCTATCTTTGTCTCTCTCTCTCTCAAATAAATAAATAAATAAAATCTTTAAAAAAAGAGCATCTGTAGATCAGAACCTGGATGCTTGCATACCACTTGTCTTTCTTTCTAAATTAGAGTGAAATTATGAGAAAAATATGGATTTATGTAATTATGGTTTTATTATCACAATAATATGCTATCTTTCTTTTTAATAATAATTACCATAATAATAATATGGTATTCATTCTTTGTTTTAACTATTTGTCCCTGTCATTTCATACACTTTTAATACCTGTAACTTTGGGGATCCAGGGATCCTTTCTTCCCATTTTTCACAATATTCTAAATCTCTAAGCTTAGAGAAATCAAGTCAGCATCTCTGCTTTCAAGAATGAGACTTCTCTTTGTGTAGCAAAACAAATAAGTAAATAAATAGCAGGGGTCTTTGCAAAAGTTTTCTTACGATCACAAAATAACAGAACATGGGGTTTCTGGAAAGTCCTTGATTTTATTGATCAGCCTCTAAAGGAGCTTTGTAATAGGAAAGCTTTAGAATTAACTGAAAAAACAAATTTCTAGTTGTAAAGTACTGCCATACTTCCAGATTCTTGCTGTTTGTCTCGGTCATTGATATTTTATGAGAGTCATCTGGGAAAATAGAGCTTGATTTCCATCCTTAGTTATAATATTTTAGAAACCGGCCCACTAGTGAATAGTTAGAAAAAGATTGCCTTCAAAATGATATGGGTCAGTTCTGTGTTTTCTTCTATAACCTTGCCACAGTACCAAGATGACATGGGAGAGCCATCAGGAGCATGGACAAGTTGCGCTTGATCTAAAAACTAGGGCAAAGTGCCTTCTTAGTGCAATGGGCAATGTGTGAGTGTCATAAAGGCAGGGACAAGCCTACTGGGGTGGAGAAGCTGCTTCCACCAAATCAAATTTTCTTTCTCAGCATAACATATCACCTAGCTTTAATTAAACTCATGTGCTTAAATAGATCCTTTTGCTCATTCCTGGTATTCCCAAATTTGCATCTTATTGTTTGAAATTTGCAAGTGGAGAAGCTAGTATTATGCAAAAGTGAAGCAAATTCCAGCTATTTGGTTATTTTTGTCTTATTCTGCGGGACTGCATTATTTGTTCACTTTTTCTCTTCCTATTGGAATCAAAGCCTTGTGTCAACCTTTGTTTTAAAGGTGAAAAGTTGCATTTCCCTCCCTATCTTAATATGTAGAAAGGGTGAAGAATTGTGAGGGTAAGCATTGGATTAGCATCCTTTCTTCATAAAATAAATTTTCAAGGAATAAGAAATCCACTATGTGAAATCATGTATGAGGGTGGAATATTTTTTGATATTTGTGTATTCAAATGGAAGTATTTCTTTACTTCCTGTAATTTATCTGATTTTTCTTACAATGCCTCGACCATGAGAACCAAAAGTTCTCATGTCCTCCCACGCCCACCTCACTATATTAATTTATAATACAGTAAACTCAAATTCAATAATTCAAACAATTTTAATTCATGTAACTTGGTAATGTATTCTCTTTGGGATGATTCAACATTTCTTTCTTTCTTTCTTTTTTTTTTTTTGTCATCCCCAGCTGTTTGCCAAAATGCCTTCTGCCAGGATTTCCCTTAAATCAGTGTTTCCTTTCTGTAATGATATTTCCCCTATTTCCTTTCTTGAGGCGGTAGGTAGGGATTGGGAGGAGAAAGAAGTTTATGAAGAGAAGAATATAAATCAGGAGATATTTAACAAACATGGTACTTATTACACATGGCCTGCTTTTATTTTCCTACTTGTATAAATAAATGCCAATAAATAGGCACTTGAAAGAGTAGATTGTCACTTTGTTTTTCCTAGTAATGCTAAAATATTCACAGGAATATTCATTCTCTTTTTCTCAGATAAATTAAGTAAAGTGTCATGAGTCTGAATGATCTAGGTAAGTGAAAAATAAGAAAGACACTTTAAGTATAATGCCGTGATATGAGCAACCATGGGGCACGCTCAAACTGTGCTTCTGCCACACGTGGAGTTCCTTCAGCTCTTTTCTTTCCATTCTTCACATTTTTGGATATATATCTATTCTATCTCTATTTCTATCTCTCAACTCTAAATTGTATAGTACCACACAATTTGGGAGTAGACATTCAATTACATTTCGGGTGATTTATATAGAATACTATATTAGACTTCAGTGCTGAGAGGATAGTAAATATCTTTATTCATGCCTGTTTGTGACTCAGAACCTTTAGGAAAGATCTGAATGAGGTTTTTCTAGTAGGCACAATATATACTTACTTTTCACTATAATTTAGAACTTTATGCTATAGTGAGGATCAAAACCAATATCTACAGATATTAGATCTAATACTTTTTTTAATACTCATTCTCTCTGTTTACTCATTTCCTATTCTATCTTCAACCAACTCTGATCAGTTTCATTTCTTTCACTTCACTGAAATTACTCTTGTATAAGGGCTTTTTGATCTCTATCTCCAAAACCCATTGGATAATCCACAGAATACTCTTACTGGATCTCAATGTTTAACATCATTGATTTATCTTACCTTTTTGAAATACTTTCTTTACTTGACTTCTGGGCTACAACACTCTTTAGAACCCTGAACACTTTTCCTCTTACTTCACTGGTGGCTCCTTTTCAGACTCATTATCTGGTTTCTTCTCCTCTTATTTTTAATTTTTTTCCCCTTTTACTTGTAGCAGGAATTACTGTCATACTCCACTCATCAGGCCAGAGACCCTTGTGGTTGGTGTTAGGAAAGACTTGCCCATCATGTAGCATACTACCTACACGTTCTTCTCTTTTGAATCATTAAATCTTGGAGCACCTGGTGCTTATCTGTGCATCTGTGCAACTTTCTTTTTTTTTTTTTCTATTTAGACTCACATCCTGGATCTGATCTAATCTCAAAACTTCAAATACCATTTTATATACCTGTAATTCCCCACTTCATATGTCAAGCACTCATTGTGTTCAGTAACTATAAATGCTCTAGATTTTAGTAACTATAAATGCTTGCTTGATTTTGTACTTGAATGTGTAATAGATTTCTTTATCAAACTTCATTATCCAAACCTTCCCCCCCCCCACAAACCTGAGTGTCCCTCAGTCTCCATCAATGATCCTTTCTATTTCACAACAAAACCATGACCAAACCATGAACGGTGAAGTCATCTCAATCTTCAAAATGATACCCTGAACTTAATTAACTCTCAGTTCTTCGTTCACTGTTGCCACACTGGCCCAGGCCACATAGCCTCTCACCTGGGTACTGTAGAATCTTCAGCCAAATTCAGTTAATGTGCCACAAGAACTTCAAGTAATTCTGTCTAGTAGGATTTAAGACAAAACTTTATTCCATGAGAATTTACAGTGTTCCAAGTGATTTAAGTTATAGGGTTGAGGGGAAAAGTACTACTTTGTTTATATTACATTTAGGAAGACAAGGTCTCTGTACTTAAATATGACAAGTAAGATGCAAAGGTGGGGCATCGCTTTAAAGTTTATACGAAGTGTGAGCAATCAACACCTACACTTAAGGACTAATGCTTCACACAATTACACCCAGGATGCAATGTCTGCATTTCATGAAAAGCTCTGATACATCAAGCTCTCTTCTTTTTTTTTTTTTTTTTAAAGATTTTATTTATTTATTTGACAGGGAGAGGCAGCCAGAGAGAGAACACAAGCAGGGTAAGTGGGAGTGAGAGAAGCAGGCTTCCCGCCGAGCAGGAGCCCAATGCGGGGCTCGATCCCAGCACCCTGGGATCACGACCTGAGCCGAAGGCAGACGCTTAATGACTGAGCCACCCAGGCACCCCCATCAAGCTCCCTTCTGATGGCAATAATAATTCTGACCCAATCTACTTACTTGCTTGTACTTTCACACATTCCAGTTTATCTTGAAAGATCTGTTTCTCCACTGGAAACAAGTTAGGATAATAAGCAATACAAAGTTCTTTTTACTAGATTTGTGATGAGATTTTAGATCATTGAGGTGAATCATTCTGATGTCTGGCCCCAGGCACTGGTGAAGAAATCCATGAAAGAGAGTTTCTCAGAATGTCTCGACTACTCTCAATTCCTTCCAGGTATATAGTCCTCTTTGAGAGCAGAGCTAAGAATTCTGACTTTCTTTCTTGACTTTATTTCTTCCTATAATTTTAAATGATATATCTCATTTAAAACTCCTTCACTTCTCATGTATTTTTCCTTGACTTCCTTAGATTAGAACATGGGAAGCAAGCAGACAGGAAAGAAATAAAACTGAGAAACAAAGTATATGGTAAGAACTGAATTCCAGGTAGCAAGATACTATCTCAAACATTATAAAAAATAAGGACAGGGCACCTGGGTGGCTCAGTCATTAAGTGTCTGCCTTAGGCTCAGGTTATGATCCCCAGGGTCCTGGGATGGAGCCCCACATCAGGCTCCCTGTTCAGCAAGGAGTCTGCTTCTCCCTTTCCCTCTGCACCTCCCCGCTGCTTTTGCTCTCTCTTAAATAAATAAATAAAATCTAAAAAAAAAAAAAAGAGGACATATTTTGCTTTAAAAACTAAAGAGGAGGAAATTTTATTATTGAAATAGCTTGTCCTCATGGCTATTACCATGTGTACTAAGGGTCATTATCTTAACCTCATATCTTATTTCCAATTAAGAAACTACTTATAATCATCCTTTGTGTAGTAAAGTACTGTACTCTTCAATTGTCCAGTGAGTACTTATTTAAAAATTATTTCATTTTACTTTGATATGTTATTTGATATCATTCCACACACAAGAAAATTCCACTATTAAAGTAATCATAAGAATTTATTATGGAAAGTGAAGAAGTCATTAGGAAAATATAAATAAGCCTATTTGGTGAATTCAGATTTTATTATTTTGAATTTAACATAGTGATAAAGACCATGAAAAGTTAACAATCTTTAAATTATCCATAAAAAGGAAGGATAGTGTTAATTTTTCTTTAGTGATCTTTTTCTTTAGTTTTTTTTTTTTCTGTGTCCTCATGATTTGCTTTTTTAATCCTTTAGCTCATATAGACCCTCTCATGTTTCCTTTTGCAATTTTCCAGTCTTGGCTTGTCCCTATCCAGAATTGTGCAAGGTCGAAGCTTATTGAGAATACTCACATTTCTATATCACATTTCAACTGAAACAAGACTGAAGGGGGATTAAACGTTAAAATGGAAAAAAATACTATGATAACATTATTAACTAGTCTTAAATATTTCAAAAATTGTCAGTTTCTTACCTGAGCTATTGTCCGTTTTAGAATTGATTTTAGTAGTTTGTTTTCATGTCCTGTCTCTAACATCTCCTCCTAACTTTTGAGCCAGTTAAGTGTTTTTCCTTCCTAAATTTCCTTAGAAGTCCTTCCTGTAGCATTTAGGATGGCACTCAGCTGCCAGAAGCAGCAATCTACTTCAAGTGGCTTTAATAAGGGAACAGTTTATTTCTTTCTTCATTTATAAGAAATTAGAGGTGGGCAGCCAAGGAATAGTATGTTGGTGTCATGAACAACAGAACCCCTGGCTACTTCTGTCTTTCTATTCTGCCATCCTTAGCATGTGGCTTTCATCCTAAGCTTGACTTGTGGTCCAGTATGGCCGTTGAAGTTAGAACCTCTTTATAAGCTGTAGGAAAGAGGAAGGGCAAAGGGTAAAATATTTCTCAGAAGCCCTCCCCAATCTCTGCTTTTACCTCATTGGTCATTTCTAACTGCAAAGAATGTGTCTCCTATGTTAACCTTAGCGTATGGCTTTCATTCATCAAAATCTACTCCTTGGAAAATATCTACTAGTTTTATTTTATTTTTTTTTAAGATTTTATTTTTTTTTTTATTTATTTGAGAGAGAGAGCACATGAGAGGGGGCAGGGTCAGAGGGAGGAGCCGACTCCCTGCAGAGCAGGGAGCCCGATGCGGGACTCGATCCCGAGACTCCAGGATCATGACCTGAGCCGAAGGCAGTCGCTTAACCAACTGAGCCACCCAGGCGCCCTCTACTAGTTTTATTAACATTAAAGGATATTTTCATCTGTAATGGTAGGTCTTAGGCTAGGATTTTCCAAACTTTAGTCATTTTAGTCCCACCTTCAAATTTTTGACACGTACAACTTGTACTATTACTTAATACATTTACTTTATTAAATAGCTTCGGAATTATTCTTTGCAATAATCTGCTTAGTATCATGGGTTTAGTATTTTGATTATGCTTTTTCAAGTCACATTAAAACGAATATCATAAATAGCTATTTCAAAAAGTTTATAAATGTCTTACCTAAAATCATCTGTACACAATTAGTTGTTCATATACTTTCAGCAATGGCTAATATTGTGTGTCGACTAGACTATGCTATGGTGCCCAGTTTTATGGTCAAACTATAGTCCAGATGTTGCTGGGAAGGTATTTTTTAGATATGATTAATATTTACAATCAGTAGACATTAAGTAAAGCAGAACACCCTCCATTATGTAGATGAGCCTCATTCAATTAGTTGAAGACATTAAGAGCCTCAAGACTGCATGGTCCTGAGCATCCCTGGAGTTCTGTTCATTTAGTGAACATCCTGAGATGTAGAAGTTCTTTTCCATCAATAGCAAAGGAAATTCACCAGGGAAGGATTCCATACAGCCTGGTCTGCATACTTTGCCCAACACTTGGCTCTGTTTGGACAGCAGAGTGAAGGGCTCTTATTGGCCCAGTTGTGTGCATAGAGGCCCATATCTGTTCACCACAAATTATCTGATTAATAGCTTGTGTTGTTGCAGAGGTATCATTTGTTGGTGAGTAGCTTCCTTTTGCCCCTAAGGTCACACTGTATCAGTGAAACAACCTTCTTGAAGTCTGGCTCTGGTTTCTTTATGTGCTATGGTTTAAAGAGAGGGGAAGAAAATAATGCTTGTGGGTATTTGTGAAGGAGAGAGGGAAGCAGAGAGAAGGACAAGAAGGAAGGCAGAGAGAAAAGACAGGCAACACCAATAAAAGAAGAGAGGAGAAACTGAAAAAAAGCAAAGCAATAAGGATCTCTATGGGAGCAATGGAAGACGTGAAGAGGACAGAAAGTACACAAATTGTTGATAAATTGAAGAGACAGGTCTGCCTCAGAGTTTTGTGCCTTGGCAAAAGCTTATATGTTCATGGAAAGTTTTGACTCCACTTTGAAAAACATGGCCTTAGATGAAAAGAATTACTTATTTGAAAGAATAGGAATGAGATTTTACTAAAATAATTTTTGAGTATTGCTGCCTTACGGGATATAATTGAACATGGTTATTATCCTGTAAGTGTTTTATAATGTGTAGTGAAATATGCCCTGAACTTAACCCTTTCAGCACAGATTATACCTCTCCTCATTATGAAAAGCAAATACCAAGTATATTTTGTACTCTTAGCTTTAAAACCACACACCAAAGAGGGAGAAATGGCCTGCAGATTCTAATTCTTTGCCTAAGGCCATGTAGAAACACAACAACGTATAAACCAGTTATTTCTCTCAAATTTAAAACAATTATAAAATCAACAAGGCCATCCAAAGGGGTTGAGATCAGGCATCTCTTAATTGATTTCATTTCCACCTGTCAATGGGTTTCTTAAGAAGCTAGTTGGTAGACAGTTATTTAGTGGTTAATATGAACTCAGTTTCCATAACTAAAAATGTGCTGCCTCATAGAAGGGAGAATGGGAAACTGTGTGGCATTTGGCTTTATTGACATATTGAAAATGAAATATTTATGTGCAAATGTACTTTGAAACATATTGCAGTAAGATTTTGGACAGGGTGTTCCTTTTTAAATATCAATCTTAATTTTACAGCAAGGTTTGCATCACAGCTCTGCAGCAAAACCATGGGGCGCTGTTTCCCTATAATTGATTATACAATTCCTAAATCTGACAATTTGTGCACATTATTTGTAGGACTGATGGTGTTGTCCTCTTTCTCCAAAATGATTGTGCACTCCTTGAAAGCAGGGAGAATATTTTATCTTTCACATACTTTTTAAAATCTTCCATATACTTTAAAAATTATTTAACACAGATCTAAGCAAATGGTGTGTGCTTAATTCATATATACTGACTAGATGTAGTTCACCTTGCCTTAACACAGCTGCCAGAAGATCATGTGGGTCAGCCTACAAAGAGATTTCTTTTTTTTTTTTTAAGATTTTATTTATTTATTTGACAGAGAGAGAGATAGCGAGAGCAGGAACACAAGCAGGGGGAGTGGGAGAGCGAGAAGCAGGCTTCCTGTCGAGCAGGGAGCCCGATATGGGACTCGATCCCAGGACCCTGGGATCATGACCTGAGCCGAAGGCAGACGCTTAATGACTGAGCCACCCAGGCGCCCTCTTTTTTTTTTTTTTAAGCCCCTCTGTCCTTAACATTCCTTTCAAACTATCCAGTATATTGTCCCCTGGGCCAAAGCCCAGGAGGGCATAAGTCATAGATTCTAAATGTAAGTCACTATCTGTCTTTTCTCCTTCCATCTCATTTTTGTTGTTTGTAAGGTCCTATTTTTGTGTCTCTTTCTTTCTTTCCTTCTTTCTTCCTTTCCTTCCTTCCTTTCTTCCTCCTTTGTTTTATTGAACCATTAAGACTCTTTATTATATTCTTGGAAAGATGGGTTTATGGCTGGCTAATTCCTCATTGTTGTATGCTTATCCTGAATCTGGGCTCATGGCTCTGCATCCTATTTTTCACATCTAGTTTGGCAAAACAAGTCACACATCTGGGCCCCCAAATCAGAATGGGTGATATTACAGAGAAAATTGTGTCCCCTCAAAATTCAGATGTTGAAGCCTTTATCCTCAATGTGACTGTATTTGAAGACAGGGCCTTAAAGGGGGTAATTAAGGTTAAATGAGGTCATAAGGGGGGGCCCTAATCCAATATGACAGGTGCCCTTACAAGAAGAGAAAGAAACACCAGACATGAACATGTACAGAGAAAAAGCCTTGTCAGGACACAGTGAGCTAAAAAGTTTCAGTCTGAGTTCTAGTGTTCAACTCTGGAGAGAGGCTTCAGGAGAAACCAAACCTACCAACACCTTGATCTTGGACTTCCAGCCTCCAGAATGGTGAGAGATAAACTTTGGTTATTTAAACTACCCAGTCTATGGTATTTTGATATGGCAACCATTGTAGACTAATACAAATGGGATATATAAAATTTCAGAGCAAAAGGCATGGGCACAGGGAGGCCATTAATGTCATTAATTTACAAAAGAAATTTATAAGGATTTTTTTTTTAGAATATACTTTTTAGTATAAAATGAAGTATAACACACATGGAGAAAAGTGGATAAATCATGAGTATAAAGTCTGGTGATTTTTTTTTCCCAAAGTGAACACACCCAGGGAATCACCATCAAGATGAAATTAGATACTAGATTTTGGGGGTGGGAGGGATGGGGTGGCTGGGTGATAGACATTGGGGAGGGTATGTGCTATGGTGAGTGCTGTGAATTGTGTAAGACTAATGAATCACAGAACTGTACCTCTGAAACAAATAATACATTATATGTTAAAAAAAAAAAAAAGAAGATGGAAGGGAAAAATGAAGGGGGGAAATCAGAGGGGGAGATGAACCATGAGAGACTATGGACCCTGAGAAACAAACTGAGGGTTCTAGAGGGGAGGGGGGTGGGGGATGGGTTAGCCTGGTAATGGGTATTAAAGAGGGTACGTATTGAATGGAGCACTGGGTGTTATATGCAAACAGTGAATCATGGAACACAACATCAAAAACTAATGATGTAATGTATAGTGATTAACATAACAATAAAATAAAATTAAAAAAGATGAAATTAGAGAACACTATGATTTGTGTGAGAGTGCAAGTGTATGTTGTGAGATAGTGATCAATCCATTTTTTCTTCATGGATATCCAATAAAGTCAGCAAAAGTACTAGAAAGATGTCTTTTTTTATTACTCTTTATGCCAACTTTGTCATAAATCATGCAGTCAGCAAATGACCATGATCACGATTTAGCACCTTAGTTTGTACTTCCCTTGTACTTGAATCATCTATTGCATGAAACCTGAGCTTTAGGTGAGAAAGCAGTATTCCTAGATAACTTCTCTGAGATTGCCCTAAGACAGCAGTTAGTGCCAAATCTAAGGCATGGTCTCCTTATTAGAGAAAGTTAAGTATTCAATGCTAAATAGGAGACTGAAGCCTTGAAGGCATTTTACAGTGGTGACAGGTGTTTTGGTTCAGGAATAGTCTGTTTAATAAGCCAAATGAATATTATTCCCTCTTAAGCATTTAACTTTTTTTGGCAATAGAATTACATATTTTCTGGCTTGAAATGTATTTTTATTTTATATTTGATTCCTTGGTTTTCTTAGTAGATGTTACTATCTCCTCCAATAGTTCTTCAAAACTTTCCCCTTTCTGGGAGTTTCTCTTCGAGGCCAACTTTCGCGTTCTGCGTCTCCAGCTGGAGCAACTTTTTGATGAACACGCGGCCACGGGTTGTAGAGCCCCCGCGGCTGCTCCTTTTTGGTGCTGATGCTCGGGTCCGGTAGGGCCGAATTGCAGAAGGCCAAGGAGGCACATTGCGGCGGGACAGCGGCTGAGAGCAGAAGCCACCAGCGCTGACGGCCAGGAGAGGCCAGGCGAGAGGCATCTCTGATCGATCACCCTGAGGTAGGAGAAGGCGGTGCGCAGGTAGCGCCTGGAGTCCAGGCTCTTGGTGCCGGGACCGAGGTGGGTGTGCTGTTGCAGCTGGAGGAAGAAGGAGGAGAGGAGAGGTGTGCCTAGCCATTCTTCAGTGGTAGGTCTAGTGACAAACTCTTTTAATTTTCCTTTTTCTGAGAATGCTCTACTTCTCCTTTATTGTTAAAGGATAGATTCACTGGAACTCAGGTTGATACTTTTCTTTCTTGCGGTATTATACTAGTTAGCAGCTGCTGTGGAACAAGCCACTCTTCAAATCAGCAGCTTAAAATAACAAACATTTATTTAACTTTGATTTAGTAGATTTGCACTTTAGTCTGGATCCTGCTGAGGACTTCCTTTGTTTCAGCTGGGTTTCTTCATTTGTCTTAAATCAGGAACAAGTAACTAAACAGTTATCCTTCTAAAGGTTTGTTGGCTCTCAGTCTGGGTGTCTCATCCCCTAACCCCGTTTACATGGTAGTGGTAGGGATCCATGAGAGAAAGACAAAAACTTCAAAAATTTGCTGGAGATGAGGCCTGGAATTTGGCACAGCATATCATCAATTGCATTCTGTTGGCTAAAAGCAAGTCACAGATGCACCTGTATACTGGGATGTGGGAAGAGATACCACCTTTATCTACTAAGTCAAATTGCAAAGGGGGTGGGTGCCAATGGGGGGGAGTGGAGAACTGGGGACAGTTTGAAATTCATCTACTACAAATACCTTAAAACTTAAAGCCTTTGTAGGTCATTCATGTTGTCAAATAGATGAAAATTTTCTTATTCATATTTTGGACTTGTTTTTATTAGGGAGATTGGTTTGATACAAATTAATTATCTACCATTAGAGGTAGATGTCCTACAATGATATTTTTAAAACATAAATTTTGAAGGAAGTGGTGTCACAAGTTCAGAAATAAAAAATATATATATAAAGCCAATGAAGAGGTGAAGTAGTAGTTGAGAAAGTTCATTGTGCAGACACCAAAAAACTGTTCACAACCAGGAGCACTCAAACCAAATCATGGAATGAGGCTCAGGTGTATATTGTTATAAAGCAGCTTCTATAGTGAGAAAACAGTGACAATTCTTCACAGTGATTGTTTATAATATTAGAATTTTCTTAAATGGTAGGAAATTGGTAAGTGGTTACCTTGTTTCAGTCCAGGGAAACAGTTTGAGTTTTGCTTATAATTTCCAGAAGCATAAGCAAGAAATGATGCAGATCAAAGATAGTCTTGCAAAATAAGTAAAGCTTTGCTTGTATGACTAAATTGGTTTTGTCTGCTCAGGGACTTTTTAAGGCTGATCACCATTTTTAAATTTTAATAGTGGAAAGATTATTTGCACTTTTGGAAAAGGTAGACATCTATACCATAAGACTATAAATGGTATCAACTGTTTGAAAATAAGTTCAAAAAACTTTTGATTTCCTTTGTGTAGGATGAATGTGAGAATTAAGATAATTTAGCAACAGCTGCCTAATCAAGATAGAAATGGAGCAGTAAAAGGAACATAGCAATCGTTGTCAGAGAGAAATAGAATATAAGTGGGGAATGAAGATAAGGTGATAGATCTATGTCCAATAGGATAGACTAAATAAATGAACTTAAATTTCAAGAACCATGGTAAAAACAAAGAAAGAGGGAAGGTAGAGTTCTCTACCATGCCAATGCTACGGTTTTTTTTTTTTTCTATTGCTATGAAATTATTTCCCAAGGATAAAGATCAACAGTAAGGCAAATCACAGTCTTAAATTTAGTTAGCCTGACTGCAACATGTTATTTCTGTTGATGTATTTCTATTATAATATGTGCCAGAGGAATTTAATTCTTTATAGTAGCCATTAATAAAAGTAAATTATAAGTAATTTTTCTTAGACTATAAAAACAACTTATTATGTGGTTTAAAATAATCTTAGTAAAGCAATCTAGGATATTTACTTTGTAAAATAATGATAAAAACAAATATATTCTAGTGTCTACATTGAAGACAAAATTTTAAAGTGTCAAGAAAACATGAAGTAGAAAATATGAAATAGGAAAACTGAAATCAATCCTAATATAATCATAGTAATAAGAGTAGTCTAAATATTTTGTTTAATGGTGAAGAGTCTCAGATTTGATGATATAGAACCAGCGTGATTCAACAACATGGCATTTGCCATCTAGAGATTTTGAAAAAACAGTAGGTAACAATGACAGGTAGTTAACTGAATTCAATTACAATAAAATTAAAGGAAAACATGGAAAACAAATAAATGCAGTAACAATAATTACTGTTAAATGATAGAGTTTTAATTATGTTCAGGGACTACATATCTCTTCAAAACTACAAATGACTATGATTCTGATATTCCTCATGACAAGGAAAAACATTCTCAGAGAGATCAGGAAAATGTAATTGGGGAAAAAGAAAAGGTACATTCTTTAGATTGGATGTAAAGAGAAAGTGTTTCTGCTTTTTTATCGTAATCATGGAATACAGTTTATACTTCTTTTTGTCTGTGGGTTTAGACAGTCTATGAGATCATTTCCAGGCTTAGATTTTTTTCCCTACTTCCTTGGATTATTTGGTTGGATGGTTCTTACTGAAATACAGTGTATCTTGAGTAAAATTTGAAAAAATTTTGTTGGGCTAGTCCATGTGGATTTTGAAAAGAATGAGGTGTCCTATTGAGCTTTGGGGAGAGGGTGGAGGGGAGGAGACTGTTCTTTCATTCCAGAGTCCAAAATCAGGGCCTGATAGGTTTCTGTAGCTTTCCTGGGATAGGTAAATCACTCTTAATCTTTAATCACACATGCCTTCGCATGTTATTTTAGTGGTTATCTGAAGTAGAAGTCAAATTTTTCCAACTTGGTTAGGTTGTCTTCCTGCCTAATCTTGTCTGTCTTCTTCCTGAATTTACTGTTTTTCTTGCTAGTCCAATTCAGGCTGCTGCTGAGGGAAAGGCAACATGAGAAGACAAGCAAGACACTAGGGTTAGAGCTAGACATTGAGGTAGTTTTAGAATTTTCTGAGACCTCAAAGTGTTGTCAGACTGTTTCATATCTGGCCATCTCAGGGCTTCAAGAGTGTTGGTCCTCAGGAACAAGGCCCCAGTGGGACACGAGCAGCTGCATGCTCATTGTTGTCCAGGGCAACTGTGGATGGATATACTCTTGTTATTCTGAGGTTTATTCAAGTTAGTGTCCATATTTTTCCTATTAAACAGAAGTTAAAAATGAAAAGGAATATGTGATAATAAAACTAATTGAAGGAAACCCATGAATGTAATCAGAAAAATGAATGTTATCCAAGTGTTCTATATTCATTAACCAATTATAATTTTCATATCAATTGTGCTGCCAGATTAAATGCGTAATTTTTTCAGAGCCTGTATTTTGAGCTCAACTTATCACAAAATTAAGTTGCATACTTTCAGATTAATACACATCAATAAAAATATACAAAAAATAATAATAAAAATCCTGAAGTCTGAATAAGTTTGCAATTTTACTGATGCATAAAGATTAGAACACAAAGGGCTGGTCTTGCTTTGTAATACTCAATCTTCTCTCGGTAAAGACTTGATAACCAAGTTATCTGCACCCATACAGATAACCGAAGGCTACTGCTGTATGTTAGAAGCCTTGCTCTCCATTATGCTGCTCATAGCAACCCATCAGAAGAGGAGGAGTGGGCGGAAGATGTTAGTCTTGTCCCTCTTCAGTTACCTTGTGAACATCTGCTGTATTCTTCCTCAGCAGCTCTGGCCCTCTCCATGGTGGCTTTGCTTGTGAAAAGCGTGGGTATGTGTCTGTCACTATAGCTGATGCCCACCTTGACGGTGCCAATGTCCGTGCCAGAACCGAGATTCTGATACTTGCAAAATTGGGGCCCAGGGTGAGGGGTGATACAGTCTTTAGAGCTGTGATGAGTATTTGGCGGAACTGGAGAGAATGTTCACTTTCTGATTCAAGCTTAAATTCTCTTAGGACTAGAACCACGTCTAGCATGTCATGAATATAGCTCGATTATGTATTCTTGAAGCCCCACCTACCAATTGGCCCAGATTCCAGTCTGACAATAGGCTGAGACTTCATGCATCCATTTCCCTCATAAAGATTAGTTCAGGCCACAAAACTTTAACCTGCTTGTACACCTCCTCCAGGAAACATCTATCATGCCTAGCTAACTCTGATTCCCAGCAAAGGATTCATGCTGGGTCCTCTGCAACACAAATTTGCAGAAACAGAAATATGCACAAATGCTTCTTAAAGTTGACCTAAGCTGGTATTTGGTAGATTTTTGTAATGTATTAAAATGACCCAGTAGTCTTACTTTCCAGAGTTTGTTCTTTTCATCAATTATTGCACCTGAATAAAGGTGTCAATTAAAATTGAAGCCAGTGTTTTGACTTGCCAGAAAATCTCTTCTTTATAAATTATTTTCAGTTTCCTTAAGTCAAAAATTCCTGAAATATTTGTCTTTACAAGGATTCCCTAAAATAAGTATTTATCAGAGGATCAGTTGTGAGAGGAGTAGAATTTTGATTCCTATGAAAATGATTTCTCTGTATTGTTTCTTTATATTTCAAGAGCAACTCAATTTTGTAAATTGATTTCCAAATGTCTCTAGAGATCTGCTGACCACTCTTATGGAATTACACATGATCTGAATGTATACCATTATCTGAGAAGGAGTGATGGTTCTGCTAACTTCTAAATTGAGCGTTCATGTGTATAAGGACAGTGAATTTCCCCCAAATAATAATCTTGACTACCTCCTAACAGGCAATAAATACAGGGGGTAGAAATCCTTTATTGAAGTGAAGATAGAGACACACATTTCTGTTGATTAAAAATCCACGTATCTCCAGTCAGTGGGAGACTGTAGTAAGAAAACATGTAACACTTCAAAGATTCATAGATATTTAGGGATTTAAAGGAAATGGAAAATGACACTTCAAAGCTAATAAACAGTCAGATTTTTTCCACAGTTTGGCTGGGACAAGTTGAAGGATAGCAAGAACTATTTCATCAGTAGAATTCTTCCATGATGAATAGAATTTTGGAAATAAATAGCATATGTGTGAAGCAGCTAATAGGTGTTTTTGGAGAGAGCACTTGCAGAAGAGCTCTACCGGGGTAAGTTCAAGTTCTTTGAGTCTCTTCTGTCTGTGGTTGCCCATTCCGGTCATGGTGCCAGTTTCTTGGGAACTGCCACTTGCACTCAAGTTTCCTTGGAGTGTCACAGGGATGGTCACGGGTCATGGATTGCAAAACATTCTCAAACTAAGGCAGTATGAAACCCGATCTTCCAGATGCTGTGTTTTCTTTAAATGCCCTGCCCTGCCTTTTTTACCCCTTTTCCTCCTCTGAGGCTTCCTAGACTACTATATACGCCTTTCCTCACCCGCTAACTTAGCAGGAGCTGCTTATTTGGTTCCCTATATGCACCGTCTTTCTCTTGAAAATCTCCCTGCTCTGTCATATGTTAGAAAAACAACCTGCACTTCACAAAATTCATGCTTTTGTTATTAGTTCTCAACACTAAAGTTGGCAAGTTTTGATGAATTAATGAATCCACAGGCAAATGTAATTAGATGTTAATATGCAGCCATACTAGGGCATGCCATTTATGTTCATATAAAGATTTTTTTTTCTTTTTTTAGAAAAAACAAAACAGGGTTCGGAATTGAAGGCAACAGAGTTGACCTTGGTAATTGTCTTGATGCAGACCTTAGTGGAGCTCTCGAATCAGCCAAGCAGGGACACTTTGCTTAGAGTGGTTTCTGCTTTAAATTTGATCTCTTAGCTGCATGAATTGGTTGTGCAATCTGTTATGCTGTTGAATGCATTCATTCTGTAATTGTTCAAGTTAGAGAAAATAGGTCAAGGCTCCTGAGCAAATGTGACTTCACGGTCTTCCTATGGAGCACTGTATGTTGCTTCATACCAAGACCTTTTCAGATTTTCACTTAGTTTCTACATATTTTACACTTAATTTAGAAGATGCTTTTTTTTTTCGCTCAGCAATCACATCCCCATTTTATATAAAAGTTCTGTCCTCTATCAGGTCCTATGGCTGTCAGTCAGAGCAACAGAGCCTTTTCATCCTCCCTGAAGTCAGTCAGGCAGAGATACCGTGTCCCTGGAACCGAAGTTCCAAGCAGAGGGAGAAGCTCCCAGTGATCATCAATTTCCTCTTCTGAAGCCACAAGATGGCAATGTGACAATTTAAATTCAAAAGCTAGTGAGCTTTATTTTAATGAGTTCAGAGGAATTTAAAGACCACAGAATCCACAAAGCAAATACTTAAGTTGAACTGGAAACTATATCCCGCAATGTATTAGTGTTTGTGCCATGGTTCAGGAGATGGGTGACCTCCAGCCAGAATGATGCAGGCTGGGGCAATATATGATTCTATAACCACACATTTTGTCTTCTTTACTCCTTTGACATACTTGAGTGTAGTGGTTGATGCAGACCCATGCCTTTGGCCTTTATACAGTAACAAGGAGGTTTCAAATGACATTGACTGGCACTGAAGGACAACAGCAGACACTTTGGTTTTATTTTTCTTTCTGTGAAATGAAGACAGAGTAAATTCCATCAAGGAGTTAGCTCTTGTAAGGCAATAAATCTTGTTCTTTTATAGCTAAGCCATTTAACAATTCATCAAAAGCTCATTGTTTTTCTCAGTGAGAGAATACATGGTGAGCTTTAGTTTATGAGAAATTATTTTTTAGGTGCTTGAATCTGTATTGTAGAATGTAGGGTTCATTATAGAGAAATATTGAATGTATTTAGGACCATGCAGTTTGAAATATGCAGGTGTATGTTTATTTGTTAAATAAGTCCAGGGAATGTTTTATTCCTTAGGACCTAGAATGTGTGTATATGTATATATATGCATGTGTATATGTGTGCGTGTGTGTGTATCTATATGCATATACATAGTACTACCTAATAGAAAGTTTGTGAAGAATAAGGAAGTAATCCATGTAGAACACTTAGTATAGTACTTGGCACCTAGACATCATGCAACAATTGTCATTTAATACTATTATTATTTGTTGTGGTATTCATGGTTGTTGTTACACTGGTAATTATCAACAGGAACCAATTAGCTTGATCCTGTCACAAAACCACAGATAAAATTTTTATCCAATTATCTATTTTGGAAATGCAGACAATAATATTAATAACTAATTCATGTTGACTAAAATTTTAAAATGTGTTTTATATGCATAACGTCTCCTCCCTTCCTCATTCTCCCTTAAGATGTCCAAATTACCTTTGCACAAATCAGAATGGCCCTCAACTCTTTCTCCTCCTGTCAGTAGTTACTGAGTACAGTCTGTTTTCACCACTTTAACCAGTGCTCCTCTATGTTTATCTTTGCAGAATCAAAGAGTAGAAGTGATTTCAGTTTCTGTTACTCATAAATACCTGAGTGGGCTGGATGCTTCCTATCCCTGCAACTGTAGACTTCAGGGCTAGATGTCTTGTCCCCATAGTGAGCAGCACTTGCCTAGGTCCTTTTGGATTGCAGTCTATATCAGCCAACTGGGCACTTTGAATTTCTTACATTCAGAGGCTAATAGGTGAGAAGTGGAGATACCATCTTTGCAGGAGTAATTGATCCTGATCATAAGGAGATTGTAGGACTTTTGATACACAGTCGGGGCAGGGCAAGGTAAAGTCTTTAGGTACCACTTGGGTCCTCTTTATGGATTAAATTGTATTCCTCCCCCCCCAGGTTTGTATGCTGAAGCCCTAACGCCCCCTTTAACTGCACTTGGAGATAGAGTACTCAGAGAGATAATTAAGGTTAAGTGAGGTTCTAAGAGGAGCCATAATCCAACAAGACTATCATCCTTAGGAAAGGAAGAGTTATGCTGCCAGAGCATGTGCTCTCTCTGCACGTGTAAGAAGAAAAGGCCATGTGAGGGCCTGGTGAGGAGGCAGACATCTGCAAGCCAGGAAGAAAGGCCTCTCCATAAATCAACCCTACTGGACCTTGATCTTAGGCTTCCAGCCTCCAGAACTGTGAGAATAGAAATTCTATTGTTCAAACCTGGTCTGTGACACTCTGTTAGGGAGGGTTGAACAGACTAATACATTCCTGTTGCCCATTTATTATTTTACTGTAAATGAACAGTTACAACAATCCTAGTTTGAAAACAGCATACCGACTTGGGTCCTAGTCCCCTCTGGAGTGAGGGTTTGGGTCATGTCACCAGATAAGCCCGGGGGACTTGCAGAGGTGGTAGCTGCAAGGGGAGTATAGCATGGGTAGTGGAGGAAGGTGAGTATCAGTATTGATGGCAGACTGGGCAGCTGTTGCTATCTACTAACCTTCCTGTTTTACATTTCTCCACAAAAGTGAGGCTTACTGGATTCCTGAGCATGCTGTTTCAACATACATGCAGAGACAGAGCTAAGTGGTGCAAAGGGGTCCATATAGACAGGAATATGTCCTGCTTAGAATCTCTTCAAGGAAGGACATACTATCTTGGTGCTGCAGGAATAGTCTTCATCTGTTGAGTGACAGTCTGAGCTGCAGAGCTGTCTCCCCCAAAGGCCTGTCCTTCCAGGTTCCGTTCACATCCAGTGAGTGATGGAGGCAGAGGGGTAAAGGCTCACTTATTTTGTTCCAAAGTGGGATGACTCCAAAGGATCACTTAAGCTCCAGTGTATTCTTGGGTCTGGTCAGCCTGTAAGACCTATATGGCAATCTGGCCTCTTCCTCTCTCTGCTCAATTCTGATTCTTCATCTTCCCTTCCAGATTGTTGATCCTGGCAGTGTTCCTTCCTAAATATCTTGTGTGCTGAACTCTGTCTCAGAGTCTGCTTTCTGGAGAACTTAACCTATAACACTGACTAACAATTGGGTCATTTGTATTAAAATGGGGACTGTTTAAAGCTTCTGATTTTCATTTGGGGTCCTTGTCATCAATTCGATGGCAAAAGGCAAAGTCACACTCAACATTCTTGCAGTGAACAATTGCCTTTTGACTTAAGATTGTGTGAGTTGGTTTATAACCAAGAGTGTCCTAAGTGTAACCAATAGATGAGGAGCTTATACATGAAAATATGCTGCTGTTTTATTGTAGTTTCCACTGACTGGGCCTTATCACTTTGACACCTCCTTTCTTTAGACAGCTATAAATGTTGCAGGAGGACAGAAAAAGGCTATATAATAGAGATGAGAAACATTGCATTTTCCTTCTGTGGGTGATAGATAACCAGGTATAATCTTATAATCTTTGTTCTAAAATTGTGTCAAACTGACAGTTATTGTAATTGATATCAAAGGGACCAAAACAAATGGGTCAAGCTGTGTGCGATCTGTTTGAGATGAGACATCCATCCTGGGTAGACAGTCTATAATTCTGTAATTATGTTCTGCAAGATATGTGAAATAGCAATAACAAAAAGCATGGTGTTTAGCTTGCACATCACGATAAGAACAACACAATATGTGCGTCCTAGTCTGTTGATTAATTGCACTTCTGAATAGTTCCTATAATGTGAGGTTTGTGTGTGTGTGTGTGTGTATGTATCAGATTTATTCCATGGGGCTTCCCCTTGGGTTAGCTGTGTTCCTCCACTGAAAGAGGTACTTATAGAGGGGGGAAAAAGGAAAGTAAGTTTAAAATATTTAAGTAGGAGAATAATCCTCTAAAAAGTTGAACTGTATTTTATATTATAAACAAATTATTAAACGATAAATTTAAACATTCAAGGGAATTTTTACTTTTAGTTTTGGTATAGTAACTTAGATCTGGATTAATGGGATTTTGTGATCCAAAACATTTTAAAACTATCCTTTTAGTCCTTCATCAACCTTAGTTTATTTCTGTGGCCCACATTTTAAAGTCCCTAAACTTTCTTACTCACTAATGTATGTACTTTTTGTTTGTTTGTTTTCATTTCCTAAGTTTAAAAAAGTGACTAAATGTAATTTCAGTGGACATTTGCTGTTTCACAGAGTAGCTTTGTATCCTGGGACACAGTTTTCAGGGTTGACATTAATTTGATAAGTCTAAGGGGGATGGTAGGAACGAGAGATAGCAATTTTTATGTGGGACATTCAAGAGTTTGGACTTGACCTCCAAACCCATGAGTAGCTTGGAAGCTGCAGGGGTGAAGTATGCATTTTTAGAGAAATCAACTTGACTGCTGTACAAAGAATGAATTGTAGGAGATCTAAAATCAAAACAGAGAAAGCAGTCAAAGCTATTTTAAGAGTCCAGGTGAGATGTTGGGGGGAAGATTTAAAACAGAGTCTCACTATAATTAGTCTGGATGCTCCTCCCAGGTAATAATTAAAAGAGGGATCACAAAAGCAGGTAAGCCTTTCCATTGTTAGTTTTAAATATAAACCCTGTAGGCAGGTTTCTTCCTTCTTTCCTCCCTGCCTAGCTCCTTCCTTCCTTCCTTCCTTTCTTGAATTAAGCAATTACTATGTGCCCTTGTCAAGCCTTATCCTGACAACTTAGTGTATGATGGGGAACGAAGCAGGTGTATTGGCTACCCTCATGTCCGTCAGCCAGGATTCCAGCAGGAAACCATGACACATTCCAAAATGGATGATTCAAGAATGGCTTAATAAAAGGAATATTTTTAAAAGTGGTAGAAGGTTGTATCCTGGAGTAACAGCTGTTATCACTCTTGACTTGGAGAAACAAGGGAAGGAAGTGGTTTCTACTACCTGGAAGAAGACTACCTTGTGGAGAGGAGCCACCTTGAGTGAAGCTGTGACCTTCAGTGGGGGTGGAGGATATTGCCAATCCATGGTGATTTCTCAGAGAGAGCGTGGAGAACAAATACCCTGCTTACCGTTCTACAACTCTGCCTTATCCTCCCCTCCAGTATCTTGCTGGGCTCTCAGTTGGCCCAACCAAACAAAAGGGCAAGAGGCGTCGGAGGGTTGGAGGGGCTGTTGATGATGATTTCTATTCAGGTGCTCATCCTGGATCATATAGACACAGTAGAGAAGTTTTCAGAGTTAACTGGCAGGAGCATACAAGAGGTAGAGAGAATGCCAGGAAACTCCCAGGCATTTCTCTCTATGTGTGTGCGTGTATTTGTCTTTTCCAGACAGAATCTAATGTTGGTTTCACCTTGGTTTTACCCAGAAGGAACAGTGTGGGTAGGGAGAAGGATTACTATGCTGTGATTTTTTCCTGTGTTATTTTTGCCTTAGAAGCAGTCAGGGATCACATCCCCCTTTTCAAGACATTCTTCTCTTTGAAGTAGGCAGGTATTTTACAAACAAATAAAATATACACAGCTAAATATTTGTTACATGTGTATTCAATGTAGTATACAAATCAGCTTTGTGTATTTATGTGGTGCTGTGAAGTCTGGCACTTCAGGCAAACTCCAGCATGTGTAAAGAAGCATTTAAGTAGAAAACAGTTGTATGCATAGACTTTGCTTCCTCTTATTATGGCCTGTGTTTGCCCGTGTGTGAATTATTTGGCATTTTTGCTTTGTACAACGTTGTGGGTCTCCAATGATAAAAAGCTTCAGTGTCAGGTCTTTAAAATCCACTGCCATCTGTGATTTTTTTCTATATAAATAGAAGTTGACAGTGGGAACTCTTGTCATTGGCAATTTCAAATTCGATTATTCTGAATACAACTGACATTCAAGTTCTTGGCTAGTCAGTTACAAAGTAAAAGATATAAAAATGACAAGGAGAATAAATTTAGGCAAGGGGAATTTGTGATGGTGTATTTAAATTTAATATTGTCAAAGAAGAAACTTCTTGACATTAGTGGCCTTTTCTGTATCCTGGAAGGATAGATCTAGATTGTAAAGAGCTAAAGACTTCAGTCTTCTTTCTAGATGTCTTACAGACGGACATTAATAAAATACTTTCAAAGAAAAGAAAGGAGTCTGACTCTTCTCAACTACACATTTATTTACTACAGTGGTATATTTGAGAATAACCAATTTATACTTCCTTAGAATATGCCAGTGTTTGGGGGGGAGTATCAGTCCTTTATCTTTAGTGTACTTTACCTACATGAGAGAATCTTTAATAAACTTTACTCAAGAACTACCATGAGGTTTAAGAGCAAGAAAGCCACTGGAATCGTGTAGCATAATGGAAAAGGACTGCCGTGTCCTTTAGTCTTTCTGGCAAAGACAGTAATTTAAAAGCAATATGGTAACATGCTGGGACATAGAGAGTCCAAAAGTAGGTTGTATTGCATGCTTCGGCAAGCGTGAATTGAAAAGGGATGGATCACAAAACTTCAGGTCAAGTGTGATAGCCTATATCTAGAAAAAGTGAAAGGCTGAAGTCCTCACAGAGCCTTCAAGGAAACTTACCTGTCTTGCACAAAAACGACTATATTTTTTACCTGACATTTAAGACATTGGAGGTGAACCAGTATGAGTCAGAGAGAAGTGCAAATATAAAAATTGGCCTGGTTTCTTGAAGTTTCTCCTTGGCTCTGAAGCCAGAAAATGGCAGGGAAAGGAGTCATGTGGAAGTGAAAGATGAGAGTGTATATCTCCCACCACAGATCTGAACAATATTTAGGCTTGTGCTGGAGGAGGAAAGTTTTGGATTGAACAGGAGGTTAAAGTTTTAACTTAGAATGGATGAAGATTATTAGTACCTGAAAGTGAATCATACTGCTGAACACGGATTTTAATCTCCTAAAATGACTCAAAATTCATGGGATATGTACGAAATATGACCAGGGAAATGGGACAGAGATTAAACGGAACATGTTTGAAAGTAGGGTTTGTAGAAAAATAAAGCTACTTCCTAGTTTCTGTAAACCTGTGATAATAGTAGTATAGGATTTTTTCTGGGTTGAATTTAATGCCACAGTAGCCTTATTGGTCAATACTATGCTTCTGAATAATTTTATTTGATTAGCAATGTAATAAGTTTGAAGTCATTTAGTTTGAGCAAAATAGATGAGGTATCCATCATTCCAAGTAAACTGAATCATTGAGTCTAGGTCTCCACAGCAGCTACCTTTCCATCCTGGTCCTTAACTCTTTAACTTCCAAGAAAAATTTTCATTCATATTCACTCAGCAGTGATACAGGCTACTCTTCATTTCAGTTTTAAACATCAGAATTTTTGGATAGATAGGCAAAAGAGGCAGGCGATTCAGAATCTAGGGAATTGGGAGGAAAAACAAAACAAAAGTTTGATTCTGAAAAAGGGACAGCTGAAAGGGAGACAGCAGTGCAAAGGGGAGAATATGCATGTCTTTTTTTTTAATTGTATTATGCAGTTTTATTTTATTTTATTAATTTTATTTTGTTACGTTAGTCACCATACAATACATTAGTTTTTTTTTTTAAAGATTTTATTTATTTATTTGAGAGAGAGAGAGAGAGCACATGAGAGAGGGGAGGGTCAGAGGGAGAAGCAGACTCCCTGCCGAGCAGGGAGCCCAATGCGGGACCCGATCCCGGGACTCCAGGATCATGACCTGAGCCGAAGGCAGTCGCCCAACCAACTGAGCCACCCAGGCGCCCCCATTAGTTTTTGATATAGTGATCCACGACTCATTGTTTTCGTATAACACCTAGTGCTCCATACAGTATGTGCCCTCCTAAATACCCATCACCAGGCTAACCTATTCCAACACACCCCTCCTCTCTAAAACCCTTAGTTTGTTTCTCAGAGTCCATAGTCTCTCATGGTTGGTCTCTCCCTCCAATTTCTCTCCCTTCATTTTTCCCTTCCTTCTCCTAATGTCCTCCATGTTATTCCTTATGTTCCACAAATAAGTGAAACCATATGATAATTGACTTTCTCTGCTTGACTTATTTCACTTAGCATAATCTCCTCCAGTCCCATCCATGTGGATGTAAAAGTTGGGTATTCATCCTTTCTGATGGCTGAGTAATATTCCATTGTATATGTGGACCACATCTTTATCCATTCTTCTGTTGAAGGGCATCTCCGCTCTTTCCACAGTTTGGCTATTGCAGACATTGCTGCTATGAACATTGGGGTGCCTATGGCCCTTCTTTTCACTACATCTGTGTCTTTGGGGTAAATACCCAGGAGTGCAATTGCTGGGTCATAGTGTCGCTCTATTTTTAATATTTTGAGGCACCTCCACATTGTTTTCCAAAGTGGCTGTACCAACTTGCATTCCCACCAACAGGGTAAGAGGGTTCCTCTTTCTCCATAACCTCTCCAACATTTGTTGTTTCTTGCCTTGTCAATTTTTGCCATTCTAACTGGTTTAAGGTGGTATTTCAATGTGGTTTTGATTTGAATTTCCCTGATGGTTAAAGATGATGAACATTTTTTCATGTGTCTGTTACCATTTGTATGTCTTCTTCAGAGAAGTGTCTTTTCATATCTTCTATTTTTTGACTTGATTATTTGTTTTTTGGGTGTTGAGTTTGAGAAGTTCTTTATAGATCTTGGATACCAGCCCTTTATCTGTAGTGTCATTTGCAAATATCTTCTCCCATTCTGTGGGTTGTCTCTTCATTTTGCTGAGTATTTCCTTTGCTGCGCAGAAGCTTTTTATCTTGATGAAGTCCCCAAAGTTCATTTTTGCTTTTGCTCCATTAGCCTTTGGAGATGTATCTTGAAAGAAGTTGCTGTGGCCGATGTCAGAGAGGTTACTGCCTGTGTTCTCCTCTAGGATTTTGATGGATTCCTGTCTCACATTAAGGTCTTTCATCCATTTTGAATTTATCTTTGTGTATGGTGTTAGAGAATGGTCGAGTTTCATTCTTCTGCATGCGGTTGTCCAATTTTCCCAGCACCATTTATTGAAGAGACTGTCTTTTTTCCATTGCATATTTTTTCCTGCCTTGTCCAAGATGATTTGACCATAGAGTTGAGGGTCCATATCTGGGTTCTCTATTCTGTTCCATTGGTCTGTATGTCTGTTTTTGTGCCAGTACCATGCTGTCTTGGTGATCACTGCTTTGTAATATAGCTTTAAATCCGGCAACGTGATGCCCCCAGCTTTGTTTTTCTTTTTCAACATTCCCTTGGCGATTCGGGGTCTTCTCTGATTACATATGAATTTTAGGATTGTTTGTTCCAGCACTTTGAAAAATGTCATTGGAATTTTGATCGGGATGGCATTGAAGGTATAGATTGCTCTGGGTAGAATAGACACTTTAACAATGTTTATTCTTCCGATCCATGAGTATGGAATGTTTTTCTGTCTTTTTTTGTCATCTTCAATTTCTTTTATGAGTGTTCTGTAGTTCCTAGAGTATAGATCCTTTATCTCTTTGGTTAGGTTTATTCCGAGGTATCTTATGGTTTTTGGTGCTATTGTAAATGGAATCGTTTCTCTAATTTCTCTTTCTACAGTTGCGTTGTTAGTGTATAAGAAAGCAACTGATTTCTGTGCATTGGTTTTGTATCCTGCCACATTACTGAATTGCTGTATGTGTTCTAGTAATTTGGGGGTGGAGTCTTTTGGGTTTTCCCCATAAAGTGTCATGTCGTCTGTAAAAAGAGAGAGTTTGACTTCTTCTTTGCCAATTTGAAGAAGTTTTATTTCTTTTTTCTTTTTTTTTTTTTTTAAAGATTTTATTTATTTATTTATTTGAGAGAGAGAGTGAGAGAGAGAGAGCACAAGAGGGGGGAGCGGGAGAGGGAGAAGCAGGCTCCCTGCCGAGCAGGGAGCCCGATGCGGGACTCGATCCAGGGACTCCAGGATCATGACCTGAGCCGAAGGCAGTCGCTTAACCAACTGAGCCACCCAGGCGCCCAGAAGTTTTATTTCTTTTTGTTGTCTGATTGCTGTTGCTAGGACTTCTAGTACTATGTTGAACAATAGTGGTGAGAGTGGGCATCCTTGATGTGTTCCTGATCTTAAGGGAAATGCTCTCAGCTTTTCCCCACTGAGGATGATATTCGCTGTGGGTTTTTCATAGATTGATTTTATGAAATTGAGGAATGTTCCCGCTATCCCTATACTCTGGAGAGTTTTAATCAGGAAAGGATGCTCTATTTTGTCAAATGCTTTTTCTGCATCAATTGAGAGGACCATATGGTTCTTCTCCCTCCTCTTATTAATGTGTTCTATCACATTGATTGATTTGCGAAGGTTGAACCACCCTTGCATCCCGGGGATAAATCCCACTTGGTTGTGGTGGATGATCCTTTTAATGTATTGTTGGATCTTATTAGCAAAATTTTGTTGAGGATTTTGGAATCCATATTCATCAGGGATATTGGTCTGAAATTCTCCTTTTTGATGGAGTCTTTGCCTGGTTTGGGAATTAAGGTAATGCTGGGTTCATAGAATGAGTCTGGAAGCTTTCCTTCTGTTTCTAATTTTTGAAACAGCTTCAGGAGAATAGGTATTATTTCTTCTTTGAATGTTTGGTAGAATTCCCCAGGGAATCCATTAGGCCCTGGACTCTTGTTTTCTGGGAGGTTTTTCATCACTGCTTCAATCTTATTACTGCTTATTGGCCTATTCAGGTTGTCAATTTCTTCCTGTTTCAGTCTTGGCAGTTTATACGTTTCCAGGAAGACATCCATTGCATCCAGGTTGCTCACTTTATTGGCATATAGTTGTCGATAATAATTTCTAATAATTGTTTCTATTTCCTTGGTGTTAGTCGTGATCTCTCCCCTTTTGTTCATGATTTTATTAATTTGGGTCCTTTCTCTCTTCTTTTGGATAAGTCTGGCCAGTGGTTTTTCAATCTTATTAATTTTTTCAAAGAACTAGCTTCTAGTTTCATTGATCTGATCTGTGTTTCTGGTTTCTTAATTGATCTCTGCTCTAATCTTAATTATTTCTCTTCTAATATGTGGCTTAGGCATCGTTTGTTGCTTTTTCTCTAGTTCTTTAAGGTGTAGAGTTAGTTGGTGAATTCGGCATTTTTCTATTTTTTTGAGTGAGGCCTGGATGGCTATGTCTTTCCCCCTTAGGACCGCCTTTGCAGTGTCCCATAGGTTTTGGACCAATGTGTTTTCGTTCGCATTGATTTCCATGAATTGTTTAAGTTCTTCTTTGATTTCTTGGTTGACCCAAACATTCTTGAGCAGAGTGGTCTTTAGCTTCCAAGTGTTTGAATTTCTTCCAAATTTTTTCTTGTGATTGAGTTCCAGTTTTAAAGCATTATGGTCTGAGAATCTCAATCTTTTGGTATCAGTTGAAACCTGATTTGTGACCCAGTATGTAGTTTATTCTGATGAAAGTTCCATGACCACTCAAGAAGAAGTATGAGTGTTCTGTTGTTTTAGGGTGGAATATTCTGTATATATCTATGAGGTGCATCTGGTCCAGTGTGTCATTCAAAGCTCTTGTTTCCTTGTTGATTTTCTGCTTAGATGATCTGTCCATTGCTGAGAGTGGAGTATTGAGGTCTCCTACAATTAACGTATTGTTATCAATATGACTCTTTATTTTGGTTAACAGTTGGCTTATGTAGATGGCTGCTCCCATGTTGGGCACGTAGATATTTACAACTGTTAGATCTTCTTGTTGGATAGACCCTTTAAGAATGATATAGTGTCCTTCTGTGTCTCTAACTGCAGTGTTTAGTTTAAAATTTAATTTGTCTGATATAAGAATTGCTACCCCAGCTTTCTTTTGAGGTCCGCTGGCATGGAAGATGGATCTCCATCCCTTCACTTTCAGTCTGCATGTAGCTTTAGGTTCAAAATGAGTCTCTTGTAGACAGCATATGGATGGGTCCTGTCTTTTGCTCCAATCTGCAACCCTGTGCTGTTTTATGGGAGGATTTAGGCCTTTCACGTTGAGAGTGATTATTGAAAGATATGAATTTATTGTCATCATGTTGCCTCTGAAGACCTTGTTTTTATAGATTGTCTCTGTAAATTTCCTTTCTCTATCACTCTTGGGGTCTTTCTCCTTTTATAGAACCCCCCTTAATATTTCTTGCAGCGCCGGCTTAGTGGTCACATATTCTTTCAGTTTCTGCCGGTCTTGGAAACTCTGCATCTCTCCATCCATTCTAAATGACAGCATTGCCGGATAAAGTATTCTTGGCTGCATGTTCTTCTCGTTTAGTACCCTGAATATGTCTTGCCAGGACTCTGTGGATAGGTCTGACATTATTCTGATGTTCCTCCCTCTGTACGTAAGGAATCTCTTCCCCCTAACTGCCCTTAAGATGGTTTCCTTGGTTCTAAGATTTGCGAGTTTTACTGTTACATGCTGGGGTGTTGGCCTGTTTTCCTTGATCTTGGGAGGGGTCCTCTCTGCCTCTAGGACATGAATGTTTGTCTCGTTCCCCAGATTAGGGAAGTTTTCATCTATGATTTGCTTAAATATATCTTCTAGTCCTCTCTCTCTCTCTCCACCCCCTCAGGTATTCCAATAATTCTGACATTGGAACATTTCATGGTGTCACTTACTTCTCTGATTCTATTTTCATGGATTCTGAATTGTTTTCCCCTGGCCTCCTCTTTTCCCTTTTTGTCTATTAATTGGTATTCTAGGTCACTAATTCGTTCTTCTGCTTCACTTACCCTAGCTGTTAGATTATCTAGATTAGATTGGATCTCATTGATAGCATTTTTAAGTTCTGCCAATTCAACTTTCATTTCTACGCTTTGAGACTCTATGTTGTCATTAATTGATTTCTCCATTCTAGCTATTGTCTTCACAATTGCTACCCTGAATTCCATCTCCGACATCTTGGTTATATCTGAATCCATTTGTAAATCTGTGGCAGAAGTCCTAGTCTGAGTCTTTCCTATTTTGGAGTTTCCTCCTCCTAGTCATTCTGTTGAGGGATGGTTGAGGGAATGTATAGAGTCCAAATTATTGACCATAACCCAAGGAAGATGCACCTTTTTTCTAGGGACTTTAGGGTTGCTGACCTCTTGTTTTCCCAGCCTGTCTTCTCTGGGAGGGGCCTGCCATGCTGTTACTCAGGCAACGCTGTTTGGGCAGAGTTGTCCTGCCCCCTGTTGTGGGGGATGGGCTCTGTGAAAACCGGTTTTTGGGGCTTTTGTTCTCTGGCGGCTTTCCCTAGTGGCTTTCCGTGTCTCTTCTGAGAGTCAGAGCAGAAGAGACTGTTTCCAACCCTCTGCCTCAGAGCAGAGAGATCATAGTCTGTTCTTCAGTGAGCTCTCCAGGCCACGCTATCTCCGTTTCTTTCTGTGTTGCTATAAACTGCAGTGTCCTGGGTTGTGCGTCCCTCTGCTGCACTCCCAGTCTTCACCTCCAGGTTGAGGCAAGTCTCTGCCCTTTGTGCTTCTAAAACCACCAGCCACTCCCACTTCACACGTGCTACCCCGCTGCTCTGGGTTTCCGTCTGGGGGGCTGCCCTAAAGTCCTTTCCCTGTCACTACTGGTCTGCGAGTCTGTGCCCTGTCCCCCACTCAGGAGGCTATTGCTCACTGGTGCTATAGGATCCCTACTGCTGGGCTCCCTCCACGTTCCCTATTCTCTGCTATCTGCCCACGGAATCACGGCTCCCCGCTTCGTACCTCGAAACCAACCACCTGCGATATTTTGTAGAGCTCCAGATCTATCTTCTTACATCTCAGGTTGATTTTGTGGGTGTTCAGAGTGGTCTAGTAGATATTCAGCTCAATTCCTGGGACTGGTTGGAATAGGGTTCCCTACTCCTCCGCCATCTTTTCTGTATTATCAAGAATATGCATGTCTGACAAGGAAGGATTAATTCTGTTAATGATGAGTATACTGATAGACTCTACAGAGAGTTTGAAATTTGGGAAAGTTTAAAAGACTTGTACAAAAGGAGGGGTTCTTTTATTCTTTCTGAAAGAACCAGGATTGATAGGAACTAACCTGGAAAACCACAGGGTAAGTTTCATAAATTCTGTATATGTAACTTAAGAGGGTAGAAAAATGAAATTCTATCTCATTCTGTGAGTTTGGTGAGTTTTGTGCATGGATCTTTGTCATCCTGGATAAATTGTTGTACAATCCTAATTAAAATACTTCCCATACTGGGGCAGTTGGGTGGCTCAGTGGTTAAGTGTCTGCCTTCAGCTCAGATCCTGATCCCAGGGTCCTGGAATGGAGCCATGCCCACATTGGGGCTTCCTCCTCGGTGGTCTGCTTCTCCCTCTCCCTCTTCCCCTCCCCGTGCCAGTGCACTCTCTCTCAAATAAATGAATAAAATCTTTTAAAAAATACTTCCCATACTTACGTTGTTTTAAGTTTAAAGTTCTTTGTGACCAGGTAGGATGCTAATTTTTCTCTGATGATTCAAACTGAGCATTTTCTACAAAATGTGGAGGAATCCACAGTGAAGAGTTGTAATATCCCAAATAGATCTGATGAAAAACTTATTTTAGCCAACTGTCACTGGAAGTATGGCTTGAATCCCACTCATCTTTGTGATGAATGATTCAAGACACCAGAGCATGCCTTCCTATGTTGTGTTTTTCACAGAGGAAGTTTGAGTGCTCACACTACTCTTGATTTTACTCTTCCCTCTATTCTGACATTGAAGTCTTTCTCAGTGGGTTTTCTGATTGGCATACCCATAATGGGCAGTCAGTCCTGTTGCTGGGCTGCTATCTATAGCCAATGCTGTGTTGATGGTATCATTGGCTGCATTTTCAAGGAGATGACATGATAATTTTAATGGTTCCTTTTAATTTCTTTAGGGGTTTTTGGCTTGTTTTTTAAAAATTTAGTTTCTGGAGGGAGACCCTATTTATTTCAGTAGTTGGCTTAGGTAAAGCTATAAAATTTATGTTATGAGGCAAAATACTGAAAGCACTGTGAACTATTGGAAGAGCAAAATTCATAATGTATAGCTATTTGTTCATTTAGTGTGTAGAGAGCAGAGATGGGATCCCCAGACTATATTTTCTCAGGTTCTACATGAAAATGTTAATCTTTAATAGCCCAGGGCAAAGGACAGGTAATCAGCAATTCTTTGAATAGTAACTTACATTTGATATATATTCCTGTCCTCTTCACAAGCTTTATGCAGTCCCATAATTTTATATCTCATTATGCTCACTGGCATCTAATATAAAATGCCAATGTATAAATCAACTATGAAATTAGCCTAAATTGTATAATAAATTGCATTACACTTCAGAGTTTTGGAAAATCTTCATTAAACTTTTTGTAACTTACTTTAAGAATAAGATGGAAACTTTTCTCATTTTCATGTATGCATATGTCTACATATGCACACACATACATAGCACACTTGGTTAATCATTTGAGGACTTTATTGCTGGGTTTTTAATGAAAAGACAATTTAAAAGATTATCCAGAGTTTTGCTTCTGCCTGGGGTATAGAAAGTTGGAAACAGTGGGTCACTCTCAAAGAAGTATACAGGAAAAAAAAAAGTATACGAACAAGCTAAATAAACTAAAATATCATAACTTTTTTTGGTCACAGGACAAATTACCTGATATCTAATGAAAAACATGTCCCTCTAGAGATATAGGATCCAAGAATAGTCTTAGCTGTGCATAGTATGGGAGGATGAGATGCTGGACACCTTATAGGTTTATAAGAATCCACTTAAACTTTGAAACAAATTGCTAAAAGTTGAATGTGGACAACAGTGAGCAGATAACTCCATTCTCATGCTGAGGACAAAAGGGGTATCTACACCTACTCTCAGCGTCTTATCCATGTACCTCCAACAGGCACTCACAGGAATGGTTGGAGGTAGGATCGGAGACTAAGGAAAGCCTGCCTCCATGGTGGAGTCCTGAAGAAGAGCAGCCAGCACTGGGTGAAAAACTTTAGGGACTCCCACTCCCTCATGAAATGAAAGTCTTAGTCTTTGAGAGAAGAGCAGCCAATCATGCAGCCCCCAGGACAAAAGTGAAGATCCATTTTCGATACCAAATTAAAATGTGTTATCCCTGAGAGAGAAAAAAAAGGTAATTGGACTTTATCAAAATTAAAAAAAAAATTGCTGTGAAAAATAACTGTTAAAAGCATGAAGTGACAAAAGAGTATGAACAATATTTGCAAGTCATCTGTTAAAGGATTCATAACCACAATATGTAAAGAACTCATAAAACTCAAGAAGATAACATAATTTTTAGAACATGGGCAAAAGGTTTGAATGCAATTCAGAGAAGATGCATGCATGGCAAGTACACATATGAAAAGATTCTCAACAGTATCATTAGAAAAATTAAAATTAAAACAGTGAGATGTTATTATGCACTTATTTGTATGGCATAAATAAAAAAATCTGACTGGCACAGCTTCACCCCAATGACAATTAGTAACATAGTGCCCCTGATTTCTAAACATTGGTCCACTAAAAAGGAACCAAAGTACCATGAAGAAGTGCCAGGGATGGGTAGGAAATGTACTAGAGGAGACTGGAATTTTTTTTCAACCATAAAGTAAGGAAGTGCGTAAGAATAATGGAAATATATTGAAAAGTACATTGGAGCTGACTTTGATGGGTTTCCAAAGGTCAAAACTGGAAAAAGTTTGAGACTCAAATAGTAGTAATAAGGATCATGATCCATTGAATAAAATGGGTATCCTTATGTTCATACTGATATAAGCAAACCAGTATCTGAATGTTTGATTAGGAATGGGATTCGTACAGTCTCAAAATAACTTGTGACAAAATACTACAAACAGGACAATGTTGGCTTTTTAGTGGAGAAGGTTAGCAAACACTATTTTAAATGAATGATCAAAGTGAACATTATCAATGTTGGGACAAATTTAAATCCTGAGACTGGATAGGATGGAAAGTAAAGGACACAGCATCAGTTATATATAATTGTTAATTTCCTTTTTTCACTTTTCGTATTGGATTATGTAAAAACCGATCTTCATGGGTGAGGAACACACCTAAGTATTTGGGGAAGAGTAACATCGTGTCAACTGAAATAGTATAAACATTTTGGGGTGTTAACAATTTCTGTTTGAGCTTGTTTTAAAATAGGAAAGAAATACTTTTGTTAGTCTTAATTGCAATTTACATTCTATGTCTTGTTATTCTTGCCATCATAAAGAGATGGGTGCATCCTGTGAGGCCAATTGAATTAGTAATTTTGGTTAAGGATTTTTCAGTGACCATTTAATGAGGAAAAATAGATTTTATATGCTAATAAATTAGTAAGTTCCCAGAAATTGTGACACACTACATTTAGATTACATTCTAGAATAATGAAAATATTTTATGACAACAGTGGAAATATGGAGTGTATGGAATTTGAATCTATATTTTCCATAATAAGATTTATATAAATGATAAATTTACTTTTAGAAGAAGAAACATTGTGTATGTACTTTTAGAGGAAGAAACATCTGTATCTTCACTGAATACCAATGGCCTGTCCATTTCCAACTGTTATTCACATTTAATCACTGAGGACTTGTGCTGAAGGCAAACAGGACAGAAAGTTGGTCTAATTCATTTATGATCATAATAGTACTCTTCTTGAGTTATTACAAAATAGTCACCTAGAGACTGAAATTATTTGATTTCCCTAGATGACATCTCCTATTTCCCTCTGATCTTTTCAAAGGTTTCAGAAACTTAGGTGTTACACAGTCAAGTCAGCCTCCGGGATGTCATACTTGTATAGCTTAGCCATTAAGATAAAGGTTTATTGTACTACTCACTGACTCTATGGAAGAAATGCTATACTTTGGTAATTTACTGACTTTTTGAATCTGAAGGTACAATTTAAAATGTGGTTGTATAATTTATTAAATGGTGTCAAGTGTTCAACGTCTAGAAAACGAGGATTTTGTGCCCTGGATGCCCAGGCATCAAATTTCCTTTTCATGGTTGTTAGAAGCTATTTCTTCCGGGAGTAAGTATGTGTGTGTGTGTGCAGGGGAAAGAGAGAGATGAAGAAAGAGAAGTAGAGAGGAAGTAGAGTGATGATTATTTCCATTTATGATGTGCATTTGGGGTTGGTAAGTGTTCTTTTCAAACAAACTAAGATTCCTGGATTCATAATATAAGCATGTAATTTAAGATTGAATTATCAGTATCCCAGACAAATTTGTGACTAAGGAACACTTTCAGATGATGTTCCAGTGAAAATACTCAGGTTGAGAGATCTGATTTGTCCTTGTGATTCCCTAGGTACTCAACAAGCATATCCCACAGGTGGTAGCTGAGTCACTGTGCCCATTGTGAATAACTTTACTTTAGAATGCCTCTCATTGGTGGCATTGAGAGCCATGGAGTATTTTTCCCAGTGGGCCCAGCAGTTTCTGCATTTTGTGAAAAAAACTATACTCGAAACTGAATAACACTAGAAAGGTTTGAAGACTTACTTTGATTTTTTGAGTAGATCTGATAGACATTCTAATATCTTAAGTGTATGTGGAGGTCAATTGATATTTCAGTATCGTATTTATCAAAATAAGTCACAGCTTCCTTCTAATGAAGAAGAAAAACATCTATTTTTCTTATGATGAAAGAGGAAGGTCTCATGATCTAAAGTCCATAATCTCTGTTGATTCTATAATTTGGAACACTACTGAAATACAGAGTATTAAAGGGTCTCTTCCCTGAATGCTGGATCTCCAGAAACTGCTGAAAATTTCAGTCCACAAAAATATCAAATGATAGAACAGAGTTTGAGTTCTTGGAATGTCTGCAGTAGCATCCTGAACAGTGATTTACACACTTAGGACACGTTCAGTTTTTCAAAGACTTCTTGTGCCAAGACAAGTCAGGAGTTAATTTTGGAGTGAAGTCGACTGATGCTGAAGTGTCTGATTCTAGAGGCCAGGCACCGTCTTAGACTTAATATAACTATGTTTGGTGTAGAACACTGAATATCAGGGGGCCTGGGATGCTTTGCATGGCACAAAGTATTGAAGTGTGACCCAGACTTCTTGACTTGAGTATTGCAATCACAACTTTGACCATATCTGCATATCCCCATACTCATGTTTGCTCTATAATTTTTAAAGCAAATCTTCTATATTTTAAAAGATGTATTTAAAAGGGAGACTTTATATCCGTCTGGCACCATGTCTGTCTCTTGCCAGAAAACAGAAAATGACCATAACATAAACTGGTAAGAAGTGATCTCACGTTTCACAGTGCAAAGCACATTGTTTGCTGTCAAGTAGATATGGATTACATCTTGGCATGTTCAATGTATGATTGAAATACTTGATGGTGATCCTGGGTTATGTTTTACCATATCATACCTGTTTCCTAACTTGTAAAATGGGTATAATTTCACCTTTTTGTGTTCTAAAGAAAAATATAATGAAATTAAAGGACAAGAGAAACATTAATACTGGAACAAAGTAAGAAATCAGTAAATTGAAACTCTTATAATCATCTATTTTTTAAAAGCTTGTTTTCTTCAATTTTCTCCTCTCCATCTGCTGACAGCCAACTCAGTCCTCAAGATCTAAATTTAAAAATTCTCCCACCAAGATTTCTTCTATTTTCCCTGCTGCAAATAAAAATGTATTCTAACATTTTGAAAGGAAATGAAAAGCATAAACATATAAGGGAAAATGCAAAATGTAAAGTATTTTTGTCTTTTATTGTATGTGATTTCCTTCAGTTTTAAAAAGAAAGGATAATTAATATAAATATTGGATTAGGTTGTTGTTTTTTTGTTTTCCAGAGAAGAGCTGTTTTTATGAAACTGGTTTGTTTTTTAATTAACAGAGGGAGATTATACATTGTCATTATTTATTTTCAAGTTGTTACAACAGTAACACACAAATTACCGAAGAGAATTTTTTAAAAGAGAGACTATAGAGTTTAAGGAGTTTTTAACTAGAAACCTTAATAGTGATCATAAAAAGCCTCCATAAAGAACAAAATTGTGTTTATGCATATTTAGTTTTTGCTTGAAATGGAGTGCAGATCACACTAGAATTTGCTAAAGTTAGTGCTTCTTCCTTTAATGACCTGACGCATACTCTGTGTCTGTACAATTGGATCTATTCCTATCAGGACAGCAGAAGGCTGTTAAAAGTGAAGAGATCAGAGTATAGCACAAACTAGAATAATGGTAAATGGCTAATAAATGTCTTTATGCAGATCAAAATTCTTTCTGGTATCATTACTGTATTTTAAGTAACTTTATATAATTAGCAGCTAATGAACTTTGTTTAAAAATGAATCCTGATGTTTCTTATTTTAAAAATTACTTTAAAGAATAATGCTTGCAGTTTTTTTTAAATACATCCAAACCTTGACAAATTTAAGAGATAATAGCTGAACCCTTTTCTCCCAAGCAAGTTAAACAAAAAAATACTTCATACGAAATTGATTCTTCTCCACAACTGAATTAAAGAGCAATAATTACACAGATATAAATAGGTGCACATAATGCCCTTTCTTAGCTGGTAAGATTTTCTTCTTTGACTTTGGTTTATTTTAAAGATAAACAAAAAATGTAATTTTCTACCCATGATTACTGATGGCAATGCTGTGAACTTAGAAGTTGTACCTTTTAACTTTTGCATTATTTTTCTATTGCTGCTATGACAGATTAGCAAAAATTAGTGGCTTAAAATGGCACACATTTATTTTTTTATAATCCTGTATGTTGGAAATCCAACATCAGTTTCACTGGGTTAAAATCAAAGCGTTGGTAGACTTTTGGAGACTCTAGTGGAGAATTCATTTTTTGGTCTTTTCCACCTTCTAGAGGCCACCGGCATTCTTTGGTTTATGGTCCCCTTCCTCCATCTTCAAAGCCAGCAATGTCTGCTCTCTATGATTCATCCAGGAAAGGTTCTCTGAATTTTAGAACTTATATAGGGTCTACCTGGATAACCTAGAATAATCTCTTAAATTTTGTACCCATAATCACATAGGCAAATGTGAATATGTATGGTAAAATATTCACAAATTTCAGGAATTAGGATATGGACATATGTGGGGCAATTTTTCTGTCTTCCACATGCTTTGAACTAAGGACAACTTACTTCAAGGATTCCCTGTTGCTATTGATTGCCACAGGTCTGGGCAAAGCAATGAAAGAGCAACTTTTCAGTCTACCTTTATTATAAATGAAGCATTTAGAATGAATTATATATTTAGAAAAAGAGGCCTTAGGAAATATAATTTATGAATTCCAAAACGCCCAATCTTTGGGGCCATTATTTCTATGAAGACAGAAAGGTATGTGCTAAGAGTTGAGCCCAGGCAGCTTGGCTATAGAGTCTCAACTCTTAACCACAATGATATGCAATTTTTTTGTGCAGTGGAGTAAACAACTTACACCTCAGTAAGTTGATATGAAGTTAAATAATGTATATAAAAAACCCAAGACAGTGCTTGAATCAAGATCACTATTTGAGACTGTTAGTTTCCCTATTCTACATATGGCCATTTAATACATGGTCAAGTAGAATGACAGCAAGATGCTAAAAAAAAGAAGGCAAGAAAACAAGAGGGAGAAAGAAAGGCAGGAAAACATGGAGGTTTCTTTGCTCATTTGGCAAAGAGCCGTACAGTGTAATAGTTAAGAGCAGAGACCTTTGGAATGAGGCTGCTGAGTTCAGATCTGAGCACTGTGTGCATCTATACATAAATATCAGTTTGAATCCTGCATCCAACCATCCTCAAAATGTTTGGGTATATGTCTTCCCTGAGTGTTCAGTTCCTTCAGTAAGTGACCATAGGTCTCTTTGAGGAAGGATCAGGGAAATTATAATAATAAATATCGACCATGGTTTTGCTAGCAGCTTTGTCCCAAGGAACTGGCCTCTCCTTCAGTCAATAGGTCCACATCTGAAAACAGACTCTGGCGTGAAAACTGAAGATTTTTTTTTTATTGGGGTGACTGCCTTCAGCCTCCTGACTACCCATTTTTGTTTTGATGATGCATGTATATTTATATCATTGTTGGTTTCCCATATATTGGAGATAACCAGATTCCATTAATCATCTTTAGGTAGTCCCTCCATTCCTTCTGACCTTGCCCCTCCTTGTAAAACTACTTGGTTTCTGAGAACTACAAGGCACCATCTGGTCTCTGTTGGTTCAACATCTTGTCATCCCCACTGCGTGGGTCTGTATTAAACTCTCCAAGTCTGAACTTTTGCCTGCAGAAGAAAGTCCTGAAACTGCATGAGTGGCGTAGGTGAACTCTGCCTACTCCGTGTCTTTGTTGAAAATCTTAAATTATTAGAAATAAAGTTATTAAAGATGAAAAACTGCTAATCACTATTTAAAAATTGATAGTTTTATTTCTAGTGATCAAAATACCTTTAATGTAAAAGTATTTTTAATATACACATCTTATAATTTCCTTGCATATAATACAATCTAGTAGAGTTATTTGCAATATAATTATAAGAATATTAATTACAGTCATTGTGATCCAATATTGAGACACAAGTTTAAAATTTTGTATAATGACTGTCTTCCTTAAATCTTGTCAATGATTGTATCATTAAGGATTTGCCAAACTAAGTATCTTGGTAAATTGGATTAAAATAAATGCCAAAATCACTTTACTTCTTTGATTCTGAGTAACAAGGCCTTCCGGGCTACTTTCGTGGGCTGCCATGCAAGAAGGCAGTGACACTACCAGAGGTGACCGAAATGAAAACTTCCCAGTGAGAATGCCACATTATTATCGAACCAGAAGCAGCAGCTTAGCAACTAGGCCAAGAAAGGGAAAGGGCAGTAAGTGCTTCTGACAGTATTGTCTGGATATTTGAAATTGTAAAGAAAAGAGCAGAGAAAACAAATTGCCAATCAAGTAACTCATACAGGGAGGACAATTACCTTCAGTAATTTTTCTGAGTTTATTTCTGTATCAGCTGTAGGGTGCTTGTACAGAAAGAAAACAAGCTGATGGTGGGTAACGTAGAAAACAAAGTCAAACTACAGTTTATCTGGAGAAGAAAATTTTTATTGGCATGCTCATTCTTGTAGGAAAACTGTGGCTACCAGGTGTTACCTGTCATCAAGAAATATGAGAGGCTTAGGAGAAAATGTGAGACACTCTGTGACTCAGCAGAGCCTAAGAATGTAATACAAACTGGCAGAAGTGGCAAGAAATTTCCCCAAAATATATATAATCATCTTTGGTGTTGCATTCTTACTCATCACACTTTTTCTTGTCTAATGGAATGCCTGTATTTCATGGGCAGCTCCTTTTTTCCTGCTTTGATGATGACTGGCTTCTAACACTCTTAAGTCTATCTGTAAGAATACCTCACATTCTTTATCCACAAGGACTGATTGAGGGATGGGCTCATGACCTAAGCCAGGTGCATTGAGTCATTTTTGGAAACTGTGATTTAACTAATTTCTTGTAAAAAGTAAAATATGAGGGCCTATCGTGGCAGTTGTATTTGTCACCAAAGGGGAAGAACACACCTCAAAATGAAGATAATGTAGAGGGGGAAAACGATCTGACAGATGGGGTAAGAAACAGATTCCTAATCACAATGTTTGAATGCCTGGATCCAGTCATGTCTGAAGTCAGTTCATCTGTGTGGAAGTCCCAGTTAGTAAGCCAGTTTATCCCCTTTTGAAACTTACCTGTTTAATCTGAGTCCTGACTGTCCTCAAGTCATGAACCTAATCTGCTATGTAATTAAAATTGTAGCTTTCACTTCTTGTATGGTTGCTAATTCTAAAGTTTTAGGCTTTTGGTCACTTTGCTTCCCCAGCATCTCAGACACTGATCCTCCCTCAAGTCACTCTTAACAGGCATTTGGGAAATCTCTTAAGGTTAGCTGATGGAAGAGGATCAAGCCTAAACTTTGGTTATAAATGCTTTGGCTGAGTAAGTGAGTATAAACTGAAAATGGAAGATAGCTGCATTAAAGTACCACTTAGTGGCACACTTTGTAGGGAGTAGAAAGAAAGATGCAAAATCCTCAAGATAGGCAGAACTCTGGGGCTGTGCCTGGACATCCACTTTGTATAGAGAGTATCTCAAAGTAAGAAAACATATGGACTAGTGGCAGTGGCAAATGACTGCCTCGTTTAGTTAAGGAGGAAAGTTTAAAGATCAAGAATGAGGATATCTGGGGTAAAGGCATATTCATGGACGTAATTAAGCAAGCATGAAGTGTAAAGATCTTTGTATCTTATAATGCCCACTGGAGTGCATTCACCAGAGCAGAGGCATTAGAACTAAGTTAAATAACTCAGCAGGTTTATGTCATCAGTCCTTGTCATGGGCCATCACACTTCTGGTATCCTAGGCATATGATCATAGTGGCTATTGTTGCAGAGATGGAGACCTTTTGTGGAACCAACACTATGGGATCTGACTTACCCAGGCCAATCTCAGTATTTCTGCCACTGAATGTATAACCTGCCAGCAAGAGAAACTGAAGCTGGTATCTAGTTATGGAACCCTTATTTAATGAAGTATCTCCTTAGACTACTGTTCTGGCATACATATTTTTGGGAAATGTAGATTCAGTCATTATTCTCTCCTTAAATTTCCTGTTTCCCAGTCTTTAACTGTTAATATATTTGCCTGGATTACATAAGTGTGCTTCGACAAATTTCTTTTCTTGGCCCTCTGTTCTGGTGATCTAACATCTTCCCTTTTTCTTCACAAACCATGGTGCGCTGGAGCTGACGATTACTGGCTCGTTGGTACCAACTGATACATTTTCAGCAGTTTTTTTGAACCAGTTAGGGCCGTTATTAAAAATTAATATGAAAAACATAAATTATATTAAGAAACTTAAATATTCAAACCTTATCACGTAATCATTTTACTACATTTCATTATCTGTGTTCTTGAAGTTATTTGTATTTGTTATATTTGGATGGTGGCAATATCATGTAATAGTGTGATACTGCTTATCTTTTTCTAATTCTCAGAGTAAGCATTCTAGTGAGCCATTTGACCCTGGTGGGAACTCATAGAAATCAGCAAATTATATAGATCGAAGCTCCCTCCTTCCCCTTAAAGAACTGGTTGATAAACATTTTCTAAAATGTGGCAGCAATGTGACTCTACACAAAGTTGTCATCCTTTAAGAGGGGAAGCATTTTACCTATATATATTTTTTTAAATTTTTTTTTAAAGATTTTATTTATTTATTTGAGAGAGAGAATGAGATAGAGAGAGCATGAGAGTGGGGAGGGTCAGAGGGTGAAGCAGTCTCCCCGCCGAGCAGGGAGCCCGATGCGGGACTGGATCCGGGGACTCCAGGATCATGACCTGAGCCGAAGGCAGTCGCCCAACCAACTGAGCCACCCAGGCGCCCGCATTTTACCTATATTAACACTAAGATAAATGAGAAGAATTTTTTTTGTTATAGTTTTTATCTCTTTGGATTTGAAAAACAATATTGGGATAAGAAGACCTAGCATGAAAATTTTGAAAACCCTTGTTAGGATGTTAGAATGAGCTATCTCTCATGGTTCATGAAAGTTCCTTATAAGGTGGAGTCGATCTGTCCTTGATTTAATGAAGAATCTGGGGTTTGTAAAACTTTATTAAGGATTTAAGATTTCTGAGAAATAATTCTAGGTCACTAAATATCCGTTAACTTGGGCCTTTTGGGTTGTATAATATCTAGAGTATTGTTTCTGCAAAAATTTCTCTTGATACACAATGAGCAATACTTGAATTCTTAACTGATTAATGGGATCTCTTTGTATTTTTTTAAGGACATTTTATTTTATTTATTTTTTTAAAGATTTTATTTATTTGACAGAGAGCGAGATAGCGAGAGCAGGAACACAAGCAGGGGGAGTGGGAGAGGGAGAAGCAGGCTTCCCGCCGAGCAGGGAGCCCGATGTGGGACTCGATCCCGGGACCCCGGGATCATGACCTGAGCCAAAGGCAGACGCTTAACGACTGAGCCACCCAGGCGCCCCATTAAGGACTTTTCAGATAGAGGGCATATGCATGCCTAAATTGATATGCAATTAGGAAAATGCAAAATTTGATTTTGGGTGCTTTTGATTTTCTGTTCAAACTGCTAAGTACCTCAAAGTATGAAAATGTAGGAAAAGCAAAAATTTCAAAGGAAAAAAAAAAGATGCTAAGGTGTTTCCCCTTGGAATTCTTTGGAATTATTAATCCAAAGACCTTGGGGCTTGTTTGCCACATCTTTGGCTTTACTAGAGGTAACATACTCCTTTATGTCAGAAGTATAAACTTATTTTCAGAACAGAAATACTTTTTGCTGAAGTTACAATGGTTTATTTTTGTTTCTCTTGCCTCAGGAGACCTATCTAGAAGGAAGTTGCTATTGCCAGTGTCAGAGAAGTTTCTGCCCATGTTCTCCTCTAGGATTTTTATGGTTTCAGGTCTCACATTTAGGTCCTTACTCCATTTTGAATTTATTTTTGTGTTTGGTGAGAGAAAGTGGTCCAGTTTCTTCATGTGCTGTCTAGTTTTCCCATCACCATTTGTGGAAGAGACTGTCTTTTTCCCATTGGATATGCTTTCCTGCTTTGTCAAAGATCAGTTGACCATATAGTTGTGGGTCCATTTCTGGGTTTTCAGTTCTGTTCTATTGATTTATGTGTCTATTTTTGTGCCAGTACCACACTATTTTGATCACTACAGCTTTATAATATAACTTGAAGTCTGGAATTGTGATGCCTCCAGCTCTGCTTTTCTGTTTCAAGGTTGCTTTGACTCTTCGGGGTCTTTTGTGGTTCCATATAAATATTAGGATTGTTTGTTCTAGTTCTGTGAAAAATGTTATTGTCACTTTGATAGGGATTGCATTGATATGTAGATTGATTTGGGTAGTAAAGACTTTTTTTTTTTTTAAGATTTATTTATTTTTATTTTAGAGGGGAGATTGGGGGCAGAGGGAGAGGGAGAGAGAGTTCTAAGCAGACTCTGCACTGAGCGCAGAGCCTGACACAGGGCTTGATCTCACAACGCCGAGATCATAACCTGAGCTGAAACCAAGAGTTGGACCCCAAACTGATTGCACCACCCAGTTGCCCCTGGGTAGTATAGACATTTTAACAGTATTTGTTCTTCCAGTACATAAGCATGGAATGTTTTTCCATTTCTTTGTGTCACCTTCAATTTCTTTCATAAGTGTTTTATAGTTTTCAGAGTACAGCTCTTTAACCTCTTTGGTTTGGCTTATTACTAGGTATCTTACTGGCTTTGGTGCATTTGAAAATGGGATTGATTCCTTTCTCTTTCTGCTGTTTCATTATTGGTTTATAGAAATGCATTATTGGTATATAGAAGTTTCTGTACATTGATTTTTGTATTCTGTGACTTTACTGAATTTGTGTATCAGTTCTAGCAGTTTTTGTGGTGGAGTCTTTTGGGTTTTCTATATAGAGTATCATGTCATCTGCAAATAGTAAAAGTTTTGCCTCTTTGTTGATTTTTGATGCCTTTTATTTCTTTTTGTTGTCTGATAGCTGTGGCTAGGACTTCCAGTACTATGTTAGAAAGGAAACAATCAACAAAACTAAAAGGCAGCCTATGGAATGGGAGAAGATATTTGCAAATGACATATCTGATAAAGGGTTACTATCCAAAATCTATAAAGAACTTATCAATCTCAACACCCAAAAAGTGAATAATCCAATTAAAAAATGGACAGAAGACATGAATAGACATTTTTCCAAGGAAGACATTCAGATGGCCAACAGACACATGAAAAGAGGTTCAACATTACCCATCATCAGGGAAATAAAAAATCAAAACTACAATGAGAGATTACCTCATACCTGTCAGAATGGCTGAACTCAACAGCACAAGAAACACCAGGTGTTGGTGAAGATGCAGAAAAAGGGGAACCTTCTTACACTGTTGGTGGGAATGCAAACTGGTGTAGCCATAGTGGAAAATAGTATGGAGGTTCCTCAAAAAGTTAAAAATAGGACTACCCTAAAAAAAAAAAAAATAGAACTACCCTTTGGTCCAGCAGTTGCACTAGTAGGTATTTACCTAAAGAATACAAAAATACTAATTCAAAGGGATATATGCATCCCAATGTTTATAGCAGCAATATCTATGATAATAAATAGCCAATTATCTATGATTTGGCTATCTATGATAGCCAAATTATGGAAAAGCCCGTGTCCTGTCCATCAACCGATGACTGGATAAAGACAATGTGGTGTGTATATACACACACACACATACTCATATACAATGGAATATTATTCAGACATAAAAATCTTGCCATTTGCAACAACACGGATGGAGCTAGAGAGTATTATGCTAAGTGAAATAAGTCAGAGAAAGTCACATACCATATGATTTCACTCATATGTGGAATTTAAGAAACAAAACAAATGAACAAAGAGAAAAAGAAGAGAGGCAAACCAAGAAGCTGACTCTTAACTATAGAGAACAGACTAATGGTTCAGTGGAGGGGGTTGGGAAATGGTTTAAATAGGTGATGGGGATAAAGGAGTGCACTTGTGATGAACAACCAGGTGTTGTATGGAGGTGTTGAATCGCTATATTGTACACCTGAAATTAATATTACATGTTAACTAAAAAAACCTGAAAATATGGGAAATACTAAAAAATGGGACATTTATTTTCTATTACCAGGGCTCATCTTTGCCAGGTCCAGTTTTCTAAAATGGACTAACAAGATACTAGGTAGTGAAATAAAAACAAAAATTAACCAACCAGATAAATAAAAAACAGAAACAGAATGGTTGGTATCCTGAAAAACAATTTGCAGAGGAATTCTACAAAATGAAGGGTTGGTGTTGAATCTTGCATTGTTAAATGGCTTTGCAAAGAAATTATACTGACACAATTTTGATGCATTTTTCCATTAGGAAACCAATTTCCACTTAAGTGGTAAAATCAAGCTCCAGCTTGATTGTTATAGTGAGAAAGATTACGCTGTCAAGTCAGATGGATCCATGGGAAGGCATATTTTTGTTTAGACAAATAGTAAAAATTATTTGAGTGCAAAAGAGCAGCACAACAATAAAAGTTTAATATAAAATAAGCTTTAAAGAAACATGTCTCTTCTTTCTTAAAATGGAATTTACAATGGCTGGTTCAATCTAGTCTAGAAAATACGATCTAACAAAATTTAATTTCTCATATTGACTTAAAAAATTCAATTTTGATTGTATTGAATGCCTGAAAGACATTGATTTTTTCTATATTGGTTTGTGCTCTTGTTGTTAATATTATTGTCTTACTCTCACAATATTGTAAGATTTTATCCTCACCACTTTTAATATGCTGTGATTCTTTTTTTTTTTTTTTTTTTATTCATGAGAGACAGAGCGAGAGAGAAAGGCAGAGGGAGAAGCAGGCTCCCAAGGAGCAGGGAGCCCGATGCGGGACTCGATCCCAGGACCCTGAGATCATGACCTGAGCCGAAGGCAGACGTTAACCATCTGAGCCACCCAGGCGCCCTGCTGTGATTCTTTTGTTCCTTGAAAATCTTTTACTGAAATTAGTTATGTCTAATGGGACAGCTCTGTATCCTTAGATTGTTTCAAAAGGTTTGGTTTGCCTTTCTTGCTTGTGATATGATCACAAGCCTATGATAATTCCTGACTCTAGCTCTAGTGCTAGAGAAGAGAAATATCTGCTTTATTTAGAGCAGATTGAATGAGTGTTTTATCTTAGGTTTGAAAAGCTGTTGATACTTGTGAAGTATATATGCCCCGGTTTTGGTGAATCATTGGATCCAGAGATTAGCATGTAGTAACTTATTAAAGTTAAATTTTCAGTGACAAAGTAGGTGACTTTGTTGTGTTGCTTGAATGTAGTATAGTAATTGATTTATTCTTTGAATTCCTACTTGACATTATTACTATAAGTCTGAGATGTGTATTATACACAGGAGTTGTAAACTCAGAGCTCCTTAAAAACTAGGAATTCTAGTTAAAATTAAGAGTCTGGACAAGGCACAGAGGCAGAAGAGCCTATTAACAAGCATGAGCCTTTGTAATGTGGTCACTGTTAAAAAGATGGAAAGAAATAAAAGAAACCAGTAAGATACTGAGTCCCTAGCCTGGGACAGGGGTCCAAGTACACATAGTTTAGATTCATCTGGAATCCCAGAGGCCCTGGCACACATAAGGAGCTGTGTTTACACTGTTAAATCAGCAGTATGATATTAGCTTTGGCAATAGTAGGGCAGTGAAGACAGGAAACTTGATCCAATAAATACACTTTGGTTGGTAAGCATGTAGCATTGGGGTTGGCACAATGCACCATCTCTGTGGTCAAAGCTAATGGAATCACAGAAGATACCTGAACAGTTTACATCTCTAGTGATGTAACCATTCTCCTCCCCCTACCTTTTTTTATTCTCTGCGTTTTAAAGTTCTCAGAAATAACACTGGCTAGGGGCTGGGAAGGATGGTAAGCAGCTGGAGATAAATAAAAAAATACTGTCTTGTTTTACTCTGGAAGGAGTTTTACCTACAACTCTCCAACCCAAAGAGCCCAGGAAACAGTTACTACATTTTTAGAAAGAATAAGAATAAAGATCAAAATAAGCTTTGTAGGCGTGAGTGGTTGTAGAAGAATTTTCAGAGGAATGCAATATATTGTCATGGCAAAAGTAGAGGATCAGGGATCAGGACACTTCAACTGTAGGCTCTGCCATTGACCAGTGGCATGACCTAAAGGACTTGATTTATTTATCAATACAATGAGGCATTTAGAATACTAAGGTCCTTTGCAGTCAGACATTGTATGATTCTACCATGGCTCTGGATAAAGGATTCAAACCTGAGCTGAGCCTTGAGTCCTTAGTAGTGAGCTTGTTTAAAATATATTTTGCTACTTCCTTAAAAAATGAGAAATGGTGTATGCATACCTTGCTGTAGCCCCTGTACTTTATATCAACTTGCTCTTGATAGTTTTATACTTAAAGGACAACATTTATCAAGGGGATGATCATCTCTGTAACTCCTGACATATTTTACATCATCACGCGAATGCATTTTCAGCTACTTACGCCAATGCTACAGAGGTAGTCAAGGTCTTAAAGTGTCCTCGGTTGATGTAAGTGAAATAGAGTTTTCTCTGCTTCTTAACACTTTGTTTTTAAAAATATATATGTTATAGTGGGAATTGTGAGTAGATGACTGCAGCTAGTGAGAACAGAAATACATCTTCCTGCAGGTCACAGAAATCAGTACTTAAATTGTGACTGTATGGGTAAAATGAAAGTCTTCTGAAGATCACTGTGTTTTGCAATGGTAGAGGTAAACTAATACTGAATATTGTATTTGGGTGGCACTGGTTTATTATAATGTAGAGCAGAAAATTAAATAGCCTAGTTGAATATCCTGCACTACAGGATTTAGTGAAGCCTGAATGTTTTCCAAGCTTAAGCCTGAATTAAGCATCGTTGATCCCAATAACTGGCCTATTATTCCTGAATTGATGCTGTTTCTCCCAAAGCTATCGCTGTGCTTGGGAGTATCCAGTTAGTCAAATATAGATGTTTCTGGTTCATCCAAAAAGAATAATTTATGATCTTGTCAAAGAAATATTTATTGTTCCGTGAGTAACAATGTAAAGTTCAATTTCTCCTCAAGAAATCCAAAAAGTCAGAGATTAAAATGCAACTGCAAACGCAACAACTTGAACAAATCTCACAAACATTATGCTGAGCAAAAGAAACCAATCCTGTACTAACTAGCTTGTGGTGATAGATGTAAGAAACTTTTATTTGGAAGGGGTGGAGGGTGGGAGCAGGGACCAGGTAGTATCTCAAGGCGGGAGGATATGAGGAAAATTTCCAGGGTGATGATGATAATTTGTATTTTGTGTGGCAGTTACATGGGGATAATACAGCTGTCCAAATTCATTATCCTGAATATTTAAGATCTATGCATCATGTTGCATTAAAATTGTACTTCAATAAAAAATGATCTGAAAAAATTCAGAATATTTCTGTACAAAAAATTATTAAAACTTTGAATTAAAAAGAAAGAAAAGTATAGGGGCTGCAGTTTTCAGAAGAAAGTTTTTGAACCTCAGTCCCAGTGAAACAACTAAAATAGACAGTAATTACATAAATTGTTGATCATTTGAAGTTTCTAGAAGTTGTCTTAAAGGCAACTGCTGCCCTGTGTGTGTTTATGCATAGGCCATGGTGACATACTCAAGTGGTAATCTGTGACCAGAATAATCACACCATCCACAGGGAGGGCAGATTGTAGCAGAGACTTCTGTAATGAAAACAATTATGTACTTTCTAAAAATGGATGACCATTAATGAAAATGTCCTCCTAAAACACTCTGTTCTTGGATACTTTCTAGATAGAAGGTCTTTGACCTTGCTAGCTCTAATGTTTCACTCCTGGCTTCAATTCCTTTTTGTCCCATCCTGGTTTCCAGAAGCTTCTGAAGCTAAGATTGTCCTGGAAAGGAAACGGGACTTGGGAGTCAGAAAGAATGAAGCTTGAATCTGTGCCTATCACTACTATCTTTGTTTTGATGGGGAAGATCTTTACAGATAAGGAAACAGAGCCTTAAAATGGGGATAATATCTTCCAGGTTATGATGATTAAGTGTAGTAATACATGGGAATATTCTAGTATATAAAAATGATTCACTAAAAGACGAATTTGAGTTGACATTGTGGATACCATGAATGAGATGACACAGAGCCTCGAACCATCGTAGTGGTGGATAGGCAGGGGACCCAACCTACCGCTACTATTTTTATTGTGCTACCTTAGTGAAGTTTCTAACAGCAAAGTAAACGACAAAGCTATCCAGGAGATTGTCTTTGTAAGAGAAATGGATATTGCTGCACAGCGTCTGTTACTTTCCCTACAATGTCTTAAAAATGACACCAAAAGGAACGTCTGTTTCCATTTGTCTATTCTCTGTTGTTTTGTTGTATAATAAATATTTCACCATGATTAACAACATAGTGTTTAAATTATAGTTGTGAGGGGCACCTGGATGGCATAGTCAGTTAAGTGTCCAACTCTTGGTTTGGGCTCAGGTCATGATATCATGGGTTGTGAGATGGACTCCCATGTGGGTCTGTGTGCTGGGCATGCAGCCTGCTTGGGATTCTCTCTTTCTGCCCCTCCCCCCACTTGTGCTCACTCTTTCTATCTCTCTCAAATAAACCTATCAGTCAGTCAATCAATCAATAAATGTGAAACCCAGAAATCTGTGCCCATAGCTCCTGTTCAATTATAAATGTTGTTTTGGAAATCTTTATGTCAGTGCACTATACATTCTGGGTATTTCTCAGTGTAGTGTAGACGGTACTATAATTTGTCTGGAAAGGAAAAAAGTATGAGTCATTGTATCTCACGTCGTTATTAACAAAGTGAGATGGACCCAGTGACATTTTGAAATACTTCAAAAGTATTTTCTTAGGTCATCTGCATCATTAGAAGTATCTTTTTCTTTTAAATATTTTATTTATTTTGAGAGAGAGAGTGCACACAAGAAGGGGGAGGGGCAGAGGGAGAATCTCAAGTAGACTTCACCCTGACCACAGAGTTCCCACATGGGCCTCGATCTCAGGACCATGAGATCATGACCTGAGCTGAGTCAAGAATTGGACACTTAACTGAACTATGCAGGTGCCCCAGAAGTAGCTTCTTTTAATCAGCTTCTCTGCATTCTTTTTTTTTTTTTACTTTTTGCTATCCATACATGCTATCCATGTATCTGTCTACTTACCTATCCATCCATCCATCTCTATCTTGAGAGGACACCAGGAATAGCTAAAGAAGAATTCAGAGGAGTGGCGGTAGATACAAGGGTACTCAACTTTGACCATTAAATTTATTACCATGATTGCCTGGGATCTCAGTGAAAATTGGGATCACGAGGAGGCTATCTAAAGACATTTAACTGTGGTACTGCTAATGGCCCTTACCAAAATAAACTGGAACCAGATATTTTTGGTGGGTACTGGCAGCTGTTCTGGTAACACAGAATCAAATTGGTTGTCTTTATTTTTAAATATAGTTTTATTCCATAGATTATCTCTGTTTGAAAAATACCAGTGTATCCTTTTAAAAACTGAAGTTATGAATCTTTATAGGGCTTTTCCTTGAGGGATAGTCATAAAGGCAGATGATCACTTTGTAAATAGAAGAAACTATAAATAGAAGACACAGAGCTGTACTTTCAGAGACCATCTGTGACAGAATAAACTATAAAATCTTAACTGAGGTATGCTTGACGTTTCCCCTTTCCTTCCCAGCTCTGTGACTAGGGCTGCTCTAGAAGATTTGAGGCTCCATTTTAAATCTGTCAACATAAGTGCCCATTAAACTGCTTGGGAGAAGGCATTCATTCCATACTCTGAAGTCTAGAATCACTTACTATTTGTGTGCAACCACAGGATAGTTATGGGGCCGCTGAGAAGATAATGCCAGTATATGAACATGAAATGCTTAATACTGTATTTATTAAAAATCTACCATGTGTTCTCCCAGAGGATAGAGATGATAAAGTCAAGGAAGACAGATTCTTGTCCCGCACAGAGCTCTCATACAGGGGGGAAGAAAGGTAACCCTCTGGTAACCATCTGTTCTCTGTAGATAAGAACCTGGTTTTTGGTTTGTCTCTTTTTTCCCTTTGCTTGTTTGGTTTCTTAAATTCCACAAATGAGTGAAATCATATGGTATTTGTCTTTTTCTGACTTATTTTGCTTAGTACTGTACTCTCTAAGTCCATCTGTGTTGTTGCAAATGGCAAGATTTCATTCTTTTCTATGGCTAACTATATATATACATGTATATATATAGTTATATATAGTTATTAATATATAGTAGTTATTAATATGTAGTTATTTATATATAGTTAATATATATTACTGTGTATAGTAGTAACAATATATAGTGTAGTAGTAATGTATAATATATATGCATATATATTTTATATACACACATACATATATATATACACATCACTGTGCTTTATCCATTCATCAGTCAGTAGACACTTGGGCTGCTTCCATAATTTGGCTATTGTGAATAATGCTGCAATAAACAGAGGGGTGCATGTATTCCTTTGAATTAGCGTTTTTGTATTCTTTGGGTAAGTACCCAGTAGTGCAATTACTGGATCATGGGGTAGTTCTATTTTTAAGTATTTGAGGAACCTCTATACTGGTTACACCACTGGTTACATTAGTTTGCATTCCCACCAACAGAGCAAGAGGGTTCCTTTTTCTTCACATCCTCACCAACACCTGTTCTTTCTTGAGTTTTTGATTGTAGCCATTCTGACAGCTGTGAGGTGATACTTCATTGTGGTTTTGATTTGTATTTCCATAATGATGAGTGATATGGAGCATCTTTTCATGTATTACTGGCCACCTATATGTCTTTTTGGAGAGATGTCTGGTCATGTCTTCTGCCCAATTTTTAATTGGATTATTATTATTCTCACTATTTTTTGGTGTTGAGTTTTGTAAGCTCTTCAGATATTTTGGACACTAACCCTTTATTGGGTATATCATTTGCAAATATCTTCTCCCATTCCATAGGTTGCCTTTTAGTTTTGTTGATTGTTTTCTTCACTGTGCAGAAGTTTTTATTTTGATGTTGTTGCAATAATTCATTTTTGCTTTTGTTTCCCTTGCCTCAGGAGACATATCTAGAAAGATGTTGATATGACCAATGTCACAGAAGTTACTACCTGTTCTCTTTTCTAGGCTTTTTTATGGTTTCATGTCTCATATTGAGGTCTTTAATCCATTTTGAGTTTATTTCGTGTTTGGTGTAAGAAAGTGGTCTAGATTCATTCTTTTGCATGTAGCTGTTCAGTTTTCCCCAACATCATTTATTAAAGAGACTTTCTCCCATTGCATATTCTTGCCTTCTTGGTAAAAGATTAATTGATCATATATAAATGTGGGCCCATTTTTGGGTTTTCTATTCTGTTCCATTGACCTATGTGTCTGTTTTTGTGCCAGTACCCTACTGTTTTGATCACTACAGCTTTGTAATATAGCTTGAAATCTGGAATTGTGATGCCTCCAGCTTTGCTTTGCTTTTTTTTTTTTTAATATTTTTATTTATTTATTTGAGAGAGAGAATGAGAGAGAGAGAGCATGAGAGGGGGGAGGGTCAGAGGGAGAAGCAGACTCCCTGCCAAGCAGGGAGCCCAATGTGGGACTCGATCCCTGGACTCCAGGATCATGATCTGAGCCGAAGGCAGTTGCTTAACCAACTGAGCCACCCAGGCGTCCCTCCAGCTTTGCTTTTCTTTTTCGCAGTTGCTTTGGCAGGGCGCCTGGGTGGCTCAGTTGGTTTAGTGTCTGCTTTTGGCTCAGGTCATGATCCCAGGGTCCTGGGATTGAGCCCTGCACTGGGCTATCTGCTCAGCAAGGAGCCTGCTTCTCCCTCTCCCTCTGCCTGCTGCTCCCCCTGCTTGTGCTCTCTCTCTCTGTCAACTAAGTAAATAAAATCTTTAAAAAAAGTTGCTTTGGCTATGTGGGGTCTTTTCTGGTTGCATACAGATTTTAGGATTGTTTGTTCTAGTTCTGTGAAAAGTGTTGTTGATATTTTTGTAGGGATTGCATAAAATGTGTAGATTCCTTTGGGTAGTATAAACATATTGACAATATTTGTACTTCTGACCCATAAGCATGGAATTCTTTACATTTGTGTTGTTTTGGATGGTGACATTCATGTCGTCAGGGAAGACTTATAGTTTAACTTTCCATAGTTCAGAAACAGAGAATTCACTTTTGATAACCATTGGTTGTAATATCAATGCAAATGCTTTAAGCATTTTAAAAAATTATATTAATGGCCTATGGAATTTTCATATGTTATTCTACTTTCAGATAACTTCTAATGATACATTCAATGAGGGAAATGGGAAAGAATCTACAGATGTAAAACGGCTCACCTTTTTTTCATTTCTGCTTCATAGAAAGTGTACTTCTACCACTAGTGTATGCAAGTGCCTGTTTAGATACATTCTCAATGGCATTAAAAAAATTCCTATTTGGAAGATGGATTCTATCTCATTGTTATAGTTGACATTCCATTGATTAGTTTAATGATTAATAGTGAAGTTGACTACTTACCATGTTCAATGGAGACAAGTCTATCACTCATCATATATCTTTTGAAATTTTTGGTGATATTTTCTTACATTTTTCTTAGTATTTCTATAGTAAAATATTTTGTTTTATGGCATTTTTGTATAATTTAGAAATTCTTTTCCCATTTCAAGATGTTAAATATGTACCTATGAATTGGAAAGATATTTGTAGATACAGAACAAATACCAAACATTTTAGAGAAAAACAATAAATGAAAGAAGCTTCTTCATTCTTATTCCTTCATCAGACAAACTGATTTATTGAATACTGACCGTGCACTAAGCACTATGATGAATTAGTCATGATTCCTGCTCACAAAAAGTTTACATTCTGGTGGGGGGTGAACAATTATGTAAAGAAATACTCCCTACTAATATGTACAGAGTCAGGTACAAGAAGTAATGAGAGTATTGAAAAAAGAACGTTGAGTCTTTCTTGGAGAAGGAGTAAGAAAGGCTTCAAAGACTGTCTCTACCTGAGTTGGATGACAATGAAGAGTTGAAGTAATTTAGGCAGGAGAGAAAGGAGGGGGAATATTTCAAGAAGAGGAAAATGCACATTCGAAAATGTGGAAATATTTCAATACTTTCAGTGATGATGGTGGTCATTTCTGGCTTGATCATTTTTGAAGACCCAGATTTTAGCCATCTGCATTGCATCTTAATATTTTAAAAATAAACTGGTAACGGATTATTCAAGTGTGCATGAAATAATGAGAGGTGGTAAAGGAAAAGAAAGAGGTTTGGTGTGGCTGGAGTGTGGAGTGAATCGTGAGGTCAGTTTTGCTGGGAAGAGTGGGAGGCATGAAGTTTGTGCCATTGCAGCTGATATTAATTCTATCAAACAAAGACATTCTGACAACTTTATTGACACTGTAAAATGATTTAATAGGGTAAAAGGGTCATATGCCCGATAATAGCTAAGAAGTTAGAAATATTATTTTTAGTTTTTAAAGTTAATTCCATAATTGTTTCATTTGGAACTTACCTAAACATAAATCCAAGGTTAATATAATTTTTTAAAGTATTGGCAAGTTTTCTATAGATTTATGCTAAGAAAAAGGGAAAAGGGATTATTGCCATAAAAATGTCACTTATTACTTAGATTCTGTCATCTGTGAAGTAGATGTTACTCTTTCCAGGTCCTTTCTGCTTCAGAGATGCCAAAAAGTCTGATCCGTTTTCTGAAATTTCTGTTTTACATTGCTTTGTAAAATACTGAGAAGTTTCATGTTTCCAATGCCTCAAAGTGTCAGTGTGTTGTAACTTGTTTGAGAATACCATGTTGGTGTGTGTTCTAAATGATAGTCATGGAACTTGGAGGCCAGATTCTGAAGATATCTAAAATGTACCTTTTGATGTAATTTTTGAAGTAAGACTACCATTATTTATCTCCTTCTTGCCTTCCATAATCTGAAATTGAGAAGTTTTGTGTTGTATTCTACCGTGTGCAGCTGTAGGAGTAAAGTTGTGAATAGAAATTTCCTATCTGTGCAAATGTGCTGCTGAATAAAGCTTCTTAGAATGCTTCATGACAAGAACTGTTCATAATAAGAAAAAATTTCCTGTCTTAAGTATTAGTTTTAAAAAATAATATTCATAGATCCAAACCCTAGTGTGCATAAATACTGTAAATATAGGAACTTTTGCTGAACTGATGTCATTAAAACACAGTTTGTGAAGCCCCTCAGGTCCCCACAAAATATTTCTGGTTCTTCAGTAGCTAATATTAATCAAAATCTCTTTGCATTTTCATGCTCATTATTGGAGGTGTTCCACACTTGGGCATGATTTAAATTTCCATAAAAATGCAATGAATCTGGAGCTGGCATTAAAATGTTATTAAGATGACAAGTTATGATCAGTCCCTCCTTAGATGGGGTTGGTGATAGGGGTTTCCCATTTATTAATCCTAGCAGAGGTCTTGCATGACTGCTTATTAATCATTTCTCTTTCATTAAGATGTCTTTTAAGATATAAGAGAGCCAAAAAAAAAAAAAAGTTGTCTTATAACACTGCCTGAATGTCTCAGTCTTGGGTGGCTGCAAGTGACTCTGCATTTGGCATATGGGTTTGCTCTGCTGATTTGTCTCCTTCCTGATCTCCAATTATTCTCTGATGGCATTTTCCCTGATGTTATGAATTGCCAAAAAGTCAAGAGTCGTAATGATTCTAATGTTCCAAGTTCAGGGCTTTTGAGGTATGTTCAGGTGTGGAGTTCTGGAAGTCAAGGAGCTCTGGGTGAAACATGGGTTGACTGAGTTTTAGCATATACACAAGAATTTAATTGGTTTTTGGCAAAATACATTATATACTTTTATAAAAATCAGAAGCATTAGTACTCAGCACACCATGTCAATAGAAATATATATAAAATAAAAATAATATATTTAATTATATATATATATACACATATATATACATACACACTCTTCTGAGTTTTCTGCTTTGTTCCTTAGATACTCATTTTTCCATTTGCTTGCATTGACTAATAAGGAAGTGGCAATTGCTTCAGACTATTTAAGAGTAATATAGGAAAATCTTACCTTAAAGGAATGATAAAATACTACTATCATTAGATTGTATTCATGAGACACCTCAGTTCAGGTGCCATAATTTGAGTCTAAAAACTCTGTGAGAAGAACCTATGTGACTAGATGCAACAAGTTGCAGGGTTAACAGGGAGCTTAGGTTTAGGGATGAGTGGAAGTAAAGACCGAAGTGATCGTAAGCACTCTAGCCAGTTTGGGGGATGGGTGAAGATAGTCAAATGAAAGGAAATGTTATACTTCTCTGTTCTCAACTGGGTGTTAAGATACATATTAAATACTAGGTAAAAGAACAAAGCACAGTGGAAAACATCTATGGCAGAGTATATATGTATGGATGAAAACCACAAATTTTTTAAATGAGAAAACAAAACACATGGAACATGTTTGAATGTATTTAAATGGAAAGACTGTTAAATGTACTTGACATAAAATAGGCACTCTGCCTCAAAAAGTTAAACACAGAATGACCATATGACCCAGAAGATCTACTCCTAGGTGTCTACCCAGAAGAATTGAAAAAGAGGGATTCGAACATTACATGTATGTATATCAGTGCTCGTTGCAGCCTTATGCACCATAGCCAAAATGTATGGCTAAACACAATGTGGTAAACACACAGTGAAATTTTGTTCATCCACAGGAAGGAGTTAAGTGCTGATAAATGTCACAACATGGATCAACCTTGAAAATATAATACTCAGAGAAACCAGGCACAAAAGGACACCTATTGAATGATTCCACTTATATGAAATATCTAGAATAGGCAAAATTATAGAGAAAATAGATTAGAGGTAACCAAGGATTGGCAGTAGGAAGCACTGTGGGGTTGTTGCTTAATTGGATACAGAGTGTCTCTTTGTGATGATGAAAAGTTTCAGAAATAAACTGTGGTGATGATTACACAAAATTGTGAAAATAATGAGTGCCATTGAAGTATAAACTGAAAAACACCTAAAATGGCAAACTTTACATTATATATATTTTACCACAATAGAAATATTTAAAGAATATAGATACTTCAATAAGTTTTTAATGGATCAGAATAAATAACTTAATATGTCTTACCCCTATCATAATGACACACATTGGCATTGTGCCTGGCTTCAAAAACACAATGCATTTTTATTTATTTTTATTTATTTTATTATGTTAATCACCATACATTACATCATTAGTGTAGTGTTCCATGATTGTGTGTAACACCCAGTGCTCCATGCAGAACGTGCCCTCCTTAATACCCATCACCAGGCTAACACATCCCCCCATCCCCCTCCCCTCTAGAACCCTCAGTTTGCAATGCATTTTTAGATATTAGTTTATTAATCCTCATACAAACCAAACTTCTATTTAAACATCCATTTGAGGACATCCCTGCATCTTCCCCTTGTTTGTGCTGTAGAGCCGTGAAATGCAGTTGCCGTATACTAAGGAAGTCCAAGCTACAGTGCTGGAGACAGAAGCCACATGAAGGGGCCTGGGGCAGGGGAGAGAAAATCCATGTGGAGGGAGAAACACAGGGAAAATATGCATAGAACTGAGTTGGCATCAGTCACACTCTCAACGCAGTCCCATTTATGACACCAGAAAATGGACAAGGAGCAGAATTAGTTATCTCACAGAATCATAACTATATTACCATTGTTTTCCTCTGTAAATATCTGCTATGATTCAATAAATAGATTATTAAAGCTGATACATTCATTGCCTTGTTCACTCAGCAACTATCTGTTGAGTGTTTACTCTGTAGGACCTAATGGCAGTACTAATTCTGACCTCTTTGCACCAAAACTTCCTTCACAGGGACCTGGTTCTTTTATTCTCTGGGCCTTATCCTTCTTCATGACTTCCTGTCATCTGATCTTTGATTCAACATGCTTGGCTGAAAACTCCCAGATTCCAAATTACAGCCCCTGTCCCCTGTAAATACCTACAGCTTCTCTGAGCTTTTAAATCTTAGGCAATTGTAGATTCACTGTTGCTTGATCCTGTATTTTTACATTGTAACTTGTTCATTATTTTAACTCTTCCTTTTTAATGTCAAGCACATTTTTCTATCTTCTGCTTTCTTAGGAACATGTCAAAAATCGTTCTCTTATTCTTTCCTGCCTTTTTTTTTAAAGATTTTATTTATTTATTTGAGAGAGGATGAGAGACAGACAGCATGAGAGGGAGGAGGGTCAGAGGGAGAAGCAGACTCCCTGCCGAGCAGGGAGCCCGATGCGGGACTCGATCCCGGGACTCCAGGATCATGACCTGAGCCGAAGGCAGTCGCTTAACCAACTGAGCCACCCAGGCGCCCTCTTTCCTGCCTTCTAAAGGAAGTATGACACAGAGTATAGAAATATATCAAGTGTCTGGGAAGAAAATCATGAGAATGCTGATCCATGTTAATGAGCCTAATCATTTCAGATCTCTGTTCATTGCTACAAGGACTTCCTCATGGTATAACATTCTGGTAGTTTCATAAGTGAAGGTATTGAGGGAATTTATCATGGTAAAAACATTTAAGGTCAATACGTGTGTGTGTACACATGCACTCAAACACATCCCAGTAAATCTGAAAAATATCAGAGAAAAAATCATATTACTTTGTTAGATACATTTCTAAAATTATGGAGCTCATTTTAGAGTTTTGTTGAGTGAAATGTGCATTATTTAGAGTTCCCAATGCTATAAAATAGTTTATGAATATCTTGAAAGTATTTACATTTTGAGGTGTACACAAATTATTATTTGTAACATCTCTTTTGAAGTTGATGTACAAAGATTATACATACTTGATGTGTACAGTTTGATGAGTTTGGACATTTGCAAACCATTCTCTAGAACTTACCTAGCATAAACAAAACTTAGTACTCATTAAATAACATACACACAAATTATTCATATGTTTCTGTATGACAATTTTTGTCAGTAAATATGGTGATGTGAAGAAGACTTATAGTTAGAAAACCTTTGTGGAGCATTACTATAAGCAGAGCATTTCCCTGCTGAGATTCTGTTAAGTCTTCTGTATAATATAAATGTTTCTTCAATCTGTAATGATAATTACCAGTAGGCAAATGCTGAATTTGGTTTGTTCTGAGGTGTCTTACCAATATTTAATACTTTAAGTAGTGTGGGATTTTTCCCGTTGACTGTAAATATCCTTTCTCCACATAGACTCCAACAAGGAGACCCATTACTAAATGATAATACTTCCAGACCACTTTGCTTCTAAAAGAAGTTTAAAATTAAATAAGATATAGCCAGTAAAAAACTTTCTAATTTGTTCAAGATCTACAGTTCAAAGCACATCATTTTAAGCAATAGCATTTTGTCAAGACCTTAAGAAGGATAGGATGAGGAAAATATGCATTTATATTCAATAATTTATCATAAACTTGTAATCTAAATATCATGTTTAGTGTCAAAGATACAGAAATGAAATGACATGGGCATAAAGTATTGAAAAATCAGTTGTAAAAGGGAGAAAAAAGTTATGTAGGTGACCAGGGGTTGGATATACCGCTTTTTTTTTAAAGAGAAGTAGAAATTGAGGTTGACAGAATAGAATTCAAACATTTCTGTCAAGTTCTCAAAATTCTCAGGACAATGATAATTTTCTGAAAGCAGCATATATAGTTCAAGTTGGTTTCTTTTCTAATAATTTTTTCAATTTGCACTATATTGAGTTCTCTCCCAAATGCTGAAGATTAGTTGACCATAGCATTGAGGGTTCATTTCTGGGTTCTCTATTCTGTTCCATTGATCTATGTGTCTGTTTTTTTGCCAGTACCATACTATCTTGATGATGACAGCTTTGTAATAAAGCTTGAAGTCAGGAGCAGCAATGTCCACAATAGGCAAACTATGGAAAGAGCCCAGATGTCCATCAACAGATGAATGGATAAAGAAAATGTGGCATATATGTATATAATGGAATGTTACTCAGCAATCAAAAAATGAAATCTTACCATTTGCAATGATTTGGATGTAACTAGAGGGTATTATGCTAGGCGAAGTAAGTCAATCAGAGAAAAACAATTATATGATTTCACTCATATGTGGAATTTAAGAAATGAAACAGAAGATCATGGAGGAAAGGAGGGAAAAATAAGATGAAACCAGAGAGGGAGACAAACCATAAGAGACTCCTAATCATAGGAAACAAACTGAAGGTTGCTGGAGGGAAGGCGGGTAGGGGAATGGGGTAACTGGGTGATGGACATTTAGGAGGGCTCGTGATGTAATGAGCACTGAGTATTCTATAAGATTGATGAATCAGGAACTCTACCTCTGAAACTAATAATACACTATATGTTAATTGAATTTAAGTTAAAAAATGTGGTAATGTGTGCCATTTCATAATGACAAAGGGGACACTTTATTAGGAAGACATAGCAACTCTAAATTAACTAATAAAATATTCTAAGTCTGTAAATCAAAAACTGACAGAACTGAGGGGGAAAATAGAATAGAATAGAAAGTGACTTATACCTCAATGAAGTTTTTTTTTTTAAGAGAACCATATTAGAACCATGGTTGAAAATGCTAATAAAATTTTCCGAAGTGGAAGACCGAACAGAGTCTATTAGTTTTCAAGGTATTCCTCAGAATTATGAAAAAATTACATGAGGCGTATGACCTCAGACTTTGAGAAAACTCTAACACACAGTCCATGTGTGGTGCTCTGAATTTTCTGCATGACCTGCTGTGAAGTTTTGAGGGTGAACATTCGGGAGGTTGTGATGTTGAGTAAGTGAAGATTATCCTGAGTGCTCTCCAGGCATGTTGTCTCATTTGGTAGATTTACTTATTTATTACAAAACTCTATTTAGCTCTAACAAAAGTACTTCCAAATGTGTCTATTCTGGGTATACTCATTTTTCTTGAGAGATCATGGGGCAATAAACATGCCGACAGTGGTTTCTAAGCTTGCTCTTAAGAGCTGTGTTTCAGGGAAATAATCAGCATTTAATTTCAGAGGAAATTAGAAAATAAAATAACTTACTGCTTATTAAATATTTTTGGGATATACTACTGAATATTATGCACGGACATGTTCTCACTTGAGGTTGGTGATGAGAATATTGTTTATGGCTTGAAAATATGCATGGAATTTTTTGCTATAAATTGCTAAATGCTTCCTATAGAGCTTTTAGTGATCAAGCACTGATTTAAAGGTTAAAATAGTGACTATAAATCTGTTGTTATGCCCCATTCTGAGCTTCTCTAAAACCATGCCCTCTAGGCACTTAATTTCTTAGTGCAGATCATGGTAGTGATGAATGACTCTTTGTGCCTCAGTCTCCTTAATTTGAAACAGGCCTATAATACTGACTCCTGACATGTGCTTTCTGTTACTACTGTTGAACAGAGACATGGCTCATATTCTGTCAAAATTACATTTCTCGTTACTAATTGTTTTCCTTTTCATGTGGTTCTCTGGCATCTCTTGTGTGTTACACAAGTTATGAAAACATCCAAGAAGTGGTAAATTCTAATTGCTATGTCAGGGACATTATTTTTCTCCAAATGTGCAAGTGCTGCACTGAAGTCATGTTATTAATCAACCTGATGCTGCTTTTGAAACTAAATGACGAGAGGAATTTAGAAGCTGTAGGACTTTTCTTGTGGAAAAGGAGCTCCTTTGCCAAAAGAGTATACAGTGTATGGTGTGTGTATTTAAGTTCACATTTGATCATTTATAGAATGCCTCTTCCTTAGCTGTCATCTAACAATATGATATAAGTCACTGGTAGAGAGTTTATCTAAAATTATCAGATTGTTTAGGGATTATAGCAGAAATGCCTTATGAAAGCAGTTACTAAATTCTCCAAAGGCTGTTTTAAAGAAGGCCCAGTTTTTGGAGTTGATGATATCCTAGTTGTACATAAGTCAAAATAACTTTTTTTTTTCCCCCTTAATGTGGAAAATACAGAAGTAGTACTGAGAGATTGGACAGATCACTTTTCTAGAGTATACAGTTCAAGGAAGTCAACAGCCATTGCTTTTTCTTCCTTTGTAGGAAAGGAGAGAAGGTATGCTATTGGTTCTCTTCTCCAAAGTTAAGGGGATGGGATAGGGCAAGAACTGTTCCTAAATTCATGCTTATATTCAAACTGAGGAGACCAAGCTCTTTCCTCTGCTGAATGTATGCTTAGGATATTGAACACGTTCACATGACTCATACCCAGAACTAGGGAAAAAATACTGGGAAAAGAGATCAGAGTAGTAGATGCAGTGATGGGCCTGGTGGTGAGAGTACAGAGACGACCCTTGAATTCCTGGTCCTAAGGGCTATGAGGATGCATTTCCTATGTTGGGGTCACAGATGTTAGTTAAGTAAGGCAGTAGCCGTGACATTGCTGGGACTCACAGCAGCAGAACCAGGATGTGCATGCCAGAGGAACATTTTGTGGGGCTGAGGTGCATCTGTGTGTGTATGTGGGGGAGGGGTGGGTTTGGGGGCATTATGGTTTACCTTGAAGATGAAATCTTGATTAGGGTAGTTGGTTGTGTCTGACACTGAATCTAGCTCAGTGGTGATGTCAACATAAAAAAGAAAGCCAACTTTACTTGGGCACTCACGTAAATGGTTTTCATTTCCCCTCTCCCTCCTCGCTACATCGATATTAGAGCCTAAAGCCAGGTAAGGTGGATGGAGAGATGAAGGAGTGAGCACAACACAACTTTACACCAGGCCAATAGGGTAACAAGTCTAGCCCACATCAGAGTATGTAAATATTTAATCAGATAGGTTGTAAATTCTAAGAATACATATGAATACATTTTGATAACTGACATTCTGCTCTTTTCTTAACTGAAAGTACCCGAACCTTAATAGAATTGAACTGAAATATTATCAAAGGAGCCATCCATCTAATGGCATAGGAGGGTTTGCCAACTTAGTTAGCTATCTATGTAGGAAAGAAGGAGAATTTCAGGTTTATATGCCAATGAGTTGACATACCTAATAAAAATTACACACTTTATACCCTCTCAAAATTTACCATTGGACATGATGTCTCTTGCCATTTAGGCTTAGGTGGTCCATCTCTTTCCCATTTGTTGATTTATTGTAGATAAATGATTTTACATGTGTGATTTTTGAGTGGAAAGAGTTCTCTGTTCTAACAAGTTTGATTCATAATAATTTTAACTAGATTTTGTTGATAAGGATAAAATTTAGATTAGGGATAAAAGATTTTATAGCTAAATAAAAATGATGCTGAAATTATAGTAAAGTTCTCCTTAATGAGGAAAGCAAGTTTTAGAAATGTCTATCTTGGTGATGCCCCTCTCCCTTCTTCAAAGACAAGGAAACAGCACTGTGTACTCTCATTACACAACAAATGCGATTGAGACCCTTTTACTTGTTCCAATTATATAAAGGCACAATTTTAAAAAATTTGAAGAAGGGATGACTTGATAGTGATAATTCTCTTTTTGACTATTACTGAGGTCAAATATTTGAAAAGAAATCTAAAAAATTCTCCTTGCTGAGAACTTATAAACTTGAATTTTTGGGTGCTTTCTTTTCCTTTAGCTTTGTTGCCATATCTGCCCAAAGCCATCAGAAGGATGTTCCTTAGACTTTGTGTTCTGTCACTGGCCATATTCAATCCATTCATTGGTGGAGCAAGTTAAAGTTTTAGGGGCCAGGAAATGGGTTAAATTTAGTTGCATTGTCATTTGATATGCCATGATCTGGTCACATTTCTTTAGAAGGGTATGGTATGTGACAGGGATTCTGTAGTAGATTGTTTTATTGTGACCAATTGCCTTTTCTCTTCCATGTTAAAGTATTATTCATCTTCGCTTTTGCCATGCCTCCTTGTAGGTAGAAAAGTGGATATTTCCCTGCCCTGCTGTTAGTCCCATAGGACAGGTGGCTTATTTTTTTGCAGTGGACTGTGAATGGACTTAAGCACAAACTTAGAAGGTGTTTTTGTAGTTGATATATTGTCTCTTTCCTTGCCTCTTCTACCAGAGAACAGTATATGCCAGATAAGCACTGTTCTTCTGCCTACATCCTGTAGTTTGGTCCTGTAGTCAATCTGCAGCTTTCATTTAATGTGAGTGAGGAATAAAGTGTGTTATGAGCCACTTAGACTGTAAACTTTGTTACAAAGATAACAGATATAGAACATCCTGCAATAATAGAATCAGTTCTGGGAATCAGTAAATTTGCTTGACAGGAATAAGGCTTGAGGGAGAAATTATGGAGAATCTTGAATCAAAGTGGGAACAAAGGTATTCTGACCTTAAGGGAGAGCAAAATGGTAAAGGGATTTAGTTGGCACTGGAATACAAAGTGAGATGCTAATGTAGTAGCACTTTATCGATTCGCTTATATACGGTTTATGTAACACCTTCTATGAATCAAGTTTTGTAACAGGCACTGGAAAAGCAAAGTTACAGCCCTCACTTCTGGGAAATTCTCAGTCTAGTAAATGCTATTAGTGTAGAACTAAAAAAATGCTAGATTACAAGTGTGCAAAGATATGAATGAAGCACAGATAAGAGAAACTTTATATTGCGCTGAGGGCTGGTGGAGGACTTCCTAAGCAAGGTAATACTGAGCTGACTTTTGAAAGATGAATAATAGTTTTTCAGATGAAAAAGAAGGTGGGGAAGTATTACGGGCATAGAGAAGAGCATGTGTAAATAACTGTTGTCTAGAACAAACTATAAGCTGTTCAGTTTGGTTGGCGCATTAAATGTTAGCTTGGGATGGTTGGTGCATTGAGATGAAAATGAACAGTTAGGGGTCAAATCAAGGAGAACCTTTTATGCCAAACTAAATAACTTGGCATTTACTCTTGGTAATAAAACTTTATTGGGAAAGATTTTAATCAGGTGAGACAGATGATGGGATTTTCATTTTAGAAAGATCACTTTGGTAGCTCTTCAAGGGTCAGTTGAAAAGGGCCAAGGTTAGAACCAGGAGAAATTAATTAGGAACTCATCCCAATAGTTTTTAGAATTATTTAGTGTAAGACTAAAATCAAATTTTCTGTGTGATTTAAATTCTAAAATGGAAAAGGTGCAATTCAAATAATAAATATTACTCTGGAAAATTCTTCCATTGCCTCACATATTGCAGCACAGAATGCAACAGAAACACTTTTTGACACTAACTTTGAAGAACACTGTTTTTTTTGGTTGTTATTTTTTGTTTTTGTTTTTTGAACATTAGATAAGTAGCTGCCTTATGCACCCTTTAATCTTTTTCGTCCTGGTGAGGTGCTTATACTAAGAGAAGTGCATTGGAATGAAAACAATTTACATCTTTCTGCTTAAACTCACAATGAAGTCTGTGTTCATTGAGGGGACCAGAAAATTTCCCACACGTTTTAAATTCTTCTCTGTTGTCCTTGTTGTTCTTTCTCTTGAGAGCTCACTAAGTTCAGAATATCTATGATGAGAACCTACAAGTGTTTAAGAAGGAGACAACCTCACTTGGCCTGACTCTTTGAGCCTCAGTTCTTCAAGACTGTTCTCAAATCAGTTTCTGGGTTTGGACCTCTGAAGTTTGGGGAATATGGGGAGTTAAAAGCTTTTGCTTTGCTCCAGATTTTTATCTTTTTACTGGGAAAAAATCTTATTCTGCTGACTCCTAAATGGTATCTAGGCAAAGGTTGTCTTTCCTCTTCCAGGTTTACTTCTGTTTCATCCCTGTATTAAAGTCCCTCATATTTTACAGCTTATGATCTGATTACTTTATCTCATTTGAGGCATATATTCACCCATTGCGGTAGGTAAAAAGGCAGCTTCTCTATGTTGTTGATGACAAGACAGGGTCAGAGTGATTTGTTATGGTGGGGTGGGAACCAGATTCCAGATCTAATGACTGATTTTGGTGCTTTTCAAATTGTTGCTACAGACCCAGTTGGACCTACACTGAGTTCATGCTAATGCTAGAATTTTAGCATTTAGAAGGAATTTAGAGTCACTCAAATAGTTTTAAGGCTTCTGTTGGCCTTGATGAACCTTTGTGTAAATTATGAAATGGTTCTCCTTGGAAGACAGATGGATCCCCACACAAGTATGTCTTGTCAGTAGCAGAACTCTGCGTGTGTATGTGAGAAAGACACAACTTCCAGCTTCCTTCCTGGGAATGTAAGCTTAAGCCAGAGGGCTTTGCCAGGTGAGTGGACTGCAGGTGAAATTGCCTTTGTCATACCTCAGCGGGTGCTTTAGTGCAGCCCACACCCTGCATGACCCAATGACATTGTCAGAGGTGGAAACAGTCCTAAGCACTGAGCCCAGCTTCTAGACCAAGAGTTTCCATTCCTAATAATCCTGCTTATACCAAATGTCTATTTTACCTAGCACTCCCCTGCCCCCTGCATTGCTTCCAGATTGCTCCCTTTCTTTCTCAACACATCCCCCAAACAACCATAATATTGTGCTTTATTTCTGTGCTATGTCCCCTTCTTGCTGTATCTAGCAAGCTTTGTGTTTTCTTTCACATCAGCTTTTTTTTTTTTTAAAGATTTTATTTATTCATTTGAGAGAGAATGAGATAGAGAGAGCATGAGAGGGGGGAGGGTCAGAGGGAGAAGCAGACTCCCCGCTGAGCAGGGAGCCCGATGCGGGACTCGATCCCGGGACTCCAGGATCATGACCTGAGCCGAAGGCAGTCGCTTAACCAACTGAGCCACCCAGGCGCCCTCGCTTTTGTTTTTTTAAGGAGCTCTAGCCAGTTTTGAGAATATAAATGACAATATACTTAAAGGAGATATGTTTCCAAATGAGGAAAAATGTGATTTTTGTCATACTTGAATAAAATAAAAGGCCTGGCAACTAGGCACAAAAGTGTTTTGAACACTTTTTGTGAATAAGTCACTTAACTTTTCTTCAGCAAATTATGCCCTCCTAATTCTCGAGATCTGTTTCCTTGAGACTGCTGTCTCTGCTGTTCTCATAGCTTTAGTGTAATTTTGTGGGTTTGGAAAGCAATATGCTTGAAGGGCATCCCATTAACGCAGGCTTGGAAACATGTCACAAATGAGCTTGTTTCTCACATTTGCTTTCTCCTAGGAGGCTGGTGATGGTTCCTAAGCATCAAGTTACTATTTCCTTTCTTAAGAGTCTTAGGACCACTCATGTAGCAGTTAGGATTGAACAGATCCAGGTATGGCAGACAATCTCACATGCCCCAACAGAAAATAATTATAGCTTTTATTTTTAAAATCTGTAGCAAAGCTTTTGAATAAATCCTTCTTAACTTTGTTACAGCTCACACTAAGATATGGATCCTATAAAGACAACATCACAACTCACTTTTGCCAAATTGAATTTTGACTATGATTTTAAACCAAAACAGCACTGCCTCAATGATAAAATCAATATAAAGTCAAAAGAAAAATGTTCAACCAAAGCACAAAAAATAGGCCTGTATATCAAACAGTAGTCATACCTCAACAAAGTAGGAGTGTAATTGAATCCCATTATGTTGGGAGATGATTTAACTTTTCATTTTTTTTTCTTGTGATGAGAACTTGTAAGCTCTCTCGGCAACTATCAAATAGACAATACAGTGTTATTTTTTTTAAAAGATTATTTATTTATTTATTTGAGAGAGAATGAGAGATAGCACGAGAGGGAAGAGGGTCAGAGGGAGAAGCAGACTCCCTGCTGAGCAGGGAGTCTGATGTGGGACTTGATCCTGGGACTCCAGGATCATGACCTGAGCTGAAGGCAGTCACCCAACCAACTGAGCCACCCAGGCGCCCGACAATACGGTGTTATTAACTACACTCACCAGGCTGTACATTATATTTCCATGGCATTTATTTTGTAACTGGAAGTTTGTACCTTTTGACCACCTTCACCCATTTTGCCCACCTCTCACCCCATGCCTCTGGCAACCACCTGTTCTCTATGATTTAGGGTTTTTGTCTATTTGTTTTAAGATCCCACGTATAAGTGAGATGATTGGATTCTTGTTCTTCTCCTTCAGACTTGTTTCACTTAGCATAATGCCCTCAAGGTCCATTATTGTTTTTGCAAATGTCAAGATTTCCTTTTTTATGGCTACATAATATTCCATTGTGTATATATACATTTTCTTTATCCATATTCTTGATGCATTTTTTCTGTCTATGGACACTTAGGTTGCTTCCATGTCTTGGCTATTATAAACAATACTGTAGTGAACATGGGGGTATATATATATTTCTAGTTAGTGTTTTCATTTCCTTTAGATAAATACCAGGAAGGGGAATTGCTGGATCATATGGTAGTTCTCTTTTTGATTTTTCTGAGAATCCTCCATGCTTTCTTCCTTAATGGCTGCGCCGATTTATATTCCCATCAACAGTGCACAAAGCATTCCCTTTTCTCCATGCTCTTGCCAATAGTTGATATTTCTTGCCTTTGATAATAGCCATTCTAATAGGTGTGAGGTCAAGGTAACTTTCTATTTTTGTTTTTTGTTTTTTTCTATTTTTGAATAGTATGCATTTACTGGTATTTTGAAGTCAACTAGTTTCTCTTTATACATTTAAAGAAAGTCTTATATTTTAAAAAATAAAACAGGTCTAAAACCATATTTACACAGAAAAATAAGGAAAATGACATTGAATATTACTCCATAAACCAGAATAGGGAAGAAAAAAATAGTTCCTCCCTAAGTTGTTGTGGTTTTTGTTTTGCACTTTAAAACTTTCAGGATTCCCAGAAGTAAGAATTGGACAGCAGAGTGTAAGCCTACACTGTAGGCTTTCAGTGATTTCTAGGGTTCTAATTTATCCTATGACAAGACCAATAGGTCTTGAAAGATCAACAGTGGGATGATGTTCGCTTGCAGTCTGTAAAGAGGATGTTAAAGTTAGGCAAGTTAAGAGTGAGCTTGAATTAGTAGCTGCTATTGGGTTGCTGTGGTTTGAAACATACATTTTGGTTTAAAACATCCTAAATTTTTTCCTATGTTATCAGGGTAGTCTAATTTATGAAAAATTAAAATGTTATGAAAAGTTCTCAAATTTCATTGGCTTAAAACAATAACACTGTACTTCTTGCTCTTTGTGTCTTCCCTACTCTAGGACCCCTCTACATTTAGCTAGTTGATGGGAGATGTAAATGGTGGATTTGGCAAGGGTTTTATGGGCTAGGTCTGTAAATGGTGTGCATAGTGTCTGCCCACATTACATTCTGTAAGACTTTGTCCCATGGCTGCATTCACATCAAAGGAGTGTGGGAAGTGTAGCCCAGCTATGTGCCCAAGAGGGAAAAAGGAAGTGTTTAGTGAATGGCTAGCCAGGCTCTGTCAGCTATTACCCTTTTGATTAATGACTGCAATTAAAAAAAAATAAGCTTAGTTGCTTCTGACTCACCTGGTTTATAACTGAAGTTAGTCTCTCTCTGCTCCAGGTGCTTCATTAAAATGAGGACGTTTTCTATTTAATTTGTTAAGCTGTTAAAAAAAATTTGAAGAACTTGAAATTTATAGGGAAAAAGTTATAGAGTAAGACTTATCATGACTTTCACTCTAGTTCCCAGAGTGTGCACAGGTTATTCAAGGGTGAATTATCCAGAATCTTAGCTGATGTGACTCCTTTATCACTGATTATTATACTGTTAGATCATTGTGTTTTCATATTCATCAATATGTCAAATTTTGTGTTCTAATGTGTTTGTCTATGACTGAAAGGATAGCCTTTTCTTCAATGACCTATCTAGTTGTAGATTGATGTGAGAAAAATAGAGAGACCATAAATTTCAAGATGTTTTGTGCTAACATTGCAAAGAAGATACGTGACAAATTAGCTAATTAACATGCATTCAACTTTCCATTTTCACCCAGATTTGAAGAATTCATGTATAAGTTTTGCTCCACTGTCGGTTATTCAATAACCAATAACTTCTATTCTGCGAAGTCAGCATCTATTATCTTGAGCTGCCGCTTAGGACTGAAAGATCTCCCCACAAAAAACTTGTAGCCACTACCTCTTGCACATAAACACTAGTGTAGAATCAGATTAGGTAATGGATTGGCCATCACACTCTAGGTAATTAGGAATATCATGATGCTGGAGTATCCACAGGGGTCACAGTGAGCATCTCCCAGTTCTTACATTCTTGAGGAAAGTTGATCCATCCAGCTTCAGTTTAGTGATAACCAAGGGGTCCACTGTCATATCTCCTCCCAGAGTAGGTCAGTATTATAGTACTGGTGTCAGTTAAGGGGACTTGTTGGAGGGTTTTCATCTAGGCTCTCTTTGTCCTGAGGATGAAATCCACACATGCTTCTTCCTAGTCCATCTTTGGCAAAATCCCTGGTGTTTACCATGGCCCTTAGGCACTTGAGATTTGCAGCAGAACTGGTATTGCATTTATCTTCTCCAGCAGTGATAATTGTCCTCAGTAGCATCTGCCCTGGGTACCCTGCAGCTGAAACACGGGCTATTCCACCCTCATTTTAGCTGCATTAATTACTTATGTTGTGATCATTTCCAGATTCCAAAGAACTAGCCAGGATTAGGCTAATTTCTCTCAATATATGAAAATACAACTTGGTGCACTAGAGTTGACCTCACTGGGTTGATTTTTATTTCATGTTATGGAATCTTCCCACAATTGGAACCCTCTGTCTTTCCTATAATAGACATTCATATCTTTTGATCCCTCTCCCAGGATTATTTTACCTAAACTAGGTTTCATCAAATATTACTCTTTTCTCCAGCTGTTAATAGACGTAAACTGTCCTTCATCACCTGACCCAAAACAGGTTTCTGGAGTCGAGTACATTTGGGGAATACAACACACCATTTGTCTCTCTTGTAGCATCACACTACACATTAGAATCCTAAGGAATCAGAGAAATTGTCTATTAAAATACTTTTATCTTTGTTTGACACATATTTTTTGTACTTAACTAAACATAGAGCACATTTTAAAATAGAACACTTATGAGTAATTCTGTTTGGAATTCCTGGCTTTGTGTATCTAGAAAGGGAGGATGTTCCTATTGTCCATTTTGCTGTCATTAGATGTTGGAAGTGTTAATGTATATGATCTGGATTCACCAATATTATGGCTGAAGGAGCCATCATCTAAGGACAAGCTTTATTTAAGGAAATAGTCCCCATGAAAATTTTCTAAAGAACACCGTCCTTTCCTCTCTTATGTAGATATGGTATTTATTCCCCCCCCAAAATAAATGTTCTTAATAATGAAAACACATGCAATAAAGGGACAGAGAAAAAAATACTAGAGTTCAGAAGGAATCAAGTTAACATTTTCTCACCTAGTTTTAATTAATCATTCACCCCTCAAAGAGATGAAGAATGATGCTAAGGTAAAATTAGTGTTTCTATTTTCCAGGCAAGACATCAAGGAACAACCTCTATCCTTTCTGACCCAGGGCTGGCGGTAGGATGGGTTTGTTCTGTGATACAGCGTAGGTTATTGGGAAAGATGAGAATTGGTCTTGTGGCCTGTCATGCTCAGGGACTTGCCTGCTGGTCTGCAGTGTCCTTGGCCTAGTGTTCCATGTGAGCGCCACTGGAACTCCACCAGATCAACAGGAAATGGGTTTCATCATTGAAGTGGTATTGCACTGTGTCTTCCCCCGTCTGACAGCATGGTGAGCCTCAGTGGGTGTTAGGCATTCTTTACTTCACAGTCGGGAAGGGACTTAAGGCATTACAGAGTAGGAGTGACACAAACTGGTAAATATGCTTCCTTATAAGAAGAAGGAGTTAAGGGATGGACAGCCTCAGAATTTGCACTGTAATTTAATTTTGAAGGCTCACTCCATTGCTTTAATTCAGTTCACCCTACTCCCTCAGCTTCCTATGTCACCTCTCACTGAGAAAACTCTATTCCTTCTCACACAAGAACGATACTTCAGACTTGGGTCTCTTCGCAAAAATCCCAATGTATCAGGTTTTAGGCCAATATGAATAGAGGCTTTTCCTGATTGAAAGTTCATTTGAGGATTCATCTGATTCCAAATAGGTAGAAAAATGGAGATTGTTCTAATTCTAGTTCAGAGTTGCTGTCAGCAAGACTTTGGCTGGTTTTCTACTTTCCTAAGAGCAAAGAAGTCCTACACTCAGACATTCTTTTTTATTTTTTCCAGAGTAAAGGAAGTAGAGTTGTAAATAAGAAAAACATATTCTGTATGCTCTATGTCTCGTTAAAAAATAACTCTAGAATTATTGTACCAAAACCTTTTTGATATTTTCTTGAGTAGATTCTCATTAAATAGGCCTCTACATTGGTTGAAAATGTTTCTGTCAGAGTAAATTTTAAATGGATAGCCCCAAGTACCACCCACAGATTTTATCCTCTGATCGTTAAATTTCTCCCTTCATAAAAAGTGGAAAAGTTATTTCCATTAATTTTTTCCCACCAGCAGAACTCAAAATTCTGTATTTTTGTAAACATGTGAGGTCTAATAGTCTGCTATTAGTTCTTAGATTCTAAGAGCAGTTAAATCAAATGCTTTTAAGTGTGTTTAAGGTATATATTAGAAGGTATGATTCTGTTAGAAAGTGACAACCATATCTGAGAAAACACTTAAATTTTTATGATGGCAGAAAAATAGTGTGTTTTATATGGTTATATAAGTAAAAGATACTATGCCAGACTTTTGAATTTTTCAGTACACACTGGTTTTCTTTGGAGAGCTCTTATTGTGAACCTACAGGGATACACATACAAAGGATTCAAGCATAGCCCTGCTCCAGCCTTAGTATATTTAATCAATCTCAGGTACTTGCTTTAAAATATAAAACAATGATAGAAAAAAATCAGAAAATTGGTGGTGGTGGTGATGGGTGTGGTACTCACATAAAAATCCTTTGATCATTTGAATATTAAAAATGCATTTGGGGGGCACCTGGGTGGCTCAGTCGTTAAGCGTCTGCCTTCGGCTCAGGTCATGGTCCCAGCCCCGCATTGGGCTCCCTGCTCAGCGGAAAGCCTGCTCCTCCCTCTCCCACTCCTCCTGCTTGTGTTCCCTCTCTCGCTGTGTCTCTCTCTGTCAAATAAATAAAATCTTAAAAAAAAAATGCATTTGGAAACAAACAAAAAAGCAGAACAGACCCATAAATACAGAGAGCTGGTGGGTTGCCAGAAGGGAGGAGGGCTTGGGGGATGGGTCAAATGGGTGAAAGGGAGTGGGAAATACAGGCTTCTAGTTACGGAATGAGTAAGTCACAGGGATAAAAGACACTTCACAGTCAATGGTATTATAATAGTGTTGTATGGTGACAGATGGTAGCTACACTTGTGGTGGCCATAGCATAACATATAAACTTGTGAAATTACTATGTTGTACACCTGAAACTAATGTAGCATGTGCCAACAATACTTAAGTTAAAAAAATGCATTTAGTTTAAAGAGAAAATGTTTAAAATGTCATAAAATATTAGACCTTCAAAAGCTAGAACATGATGAGCAATTATCAAAAGATGAGCACTCAAAGGTGGCATCATTTTGAAAATAGGATACAGTGTTTACATTGCTATCCTACATGGATTATTTCCATTTAAAACATGGGCTACTGTGGACATCTAAACTCTGTGTCAAAACATTGACACAAAGACAGACTTTTTCAGTGATGCAGATTTATAATCATATTTAACTCAGCTTGCAAGACACTCATTTTTTATTTCTCTATAAATAGCCCTCATGCATTCCCAATTATAGTATAAGGCAGTTTGAATCCCATTAAGTTGGATATTGAGCTTTGATTGGTAGATTTTAAATTTCTGTAACCTGGTGGCTAAACGACTTTAATCCTGACTGGCAGTTCTCATTACAGATGTAACTTACTTAAATGATTTCTGTATTGTGGAAGAAAAGATAGAAAAAAATAAAATGGTCTGCAAATTCAATAGCTCTGTATTTCTAAAAAGCAATCTTTCATTACTCATCAACGAATCAAGAAGAAAGATGAATGTGACAAAAATGATGTAACTCAGCAGGAATATTTTAATTTGATATTAAAATTTAAACAATCTAATACACAATATATCCTATATGTAGATAATTTTGTGTTAGAAATATGTGGGCTACTTTTGAATAAACTGGTGACTAATTAACCTGAATGCTAATAGTATTTTAAAATCTATTTTTCTGTTATATTGCTTTGTGAATTTGATTAAAAACTTGGTTTTAATTGTGGGAGAAATAATCTGGAGGGAAGTTACTGACCCTTTGCAGAAAACTGGTAGGGTTAGAAGTAGCACACATAGGATTCTCTTTAGTTTGTATTAGGGGTTGTACTAATGCCAGTGACGATGAAACGTTATACATTCAGTATTGTAGTCATATTTTCTTTGAATTCTTGGATACATTTTTTTCCCCCACTCATTGCCCTAAGTTCCTTTTTTCCCCATACATCTGTAATATTGGGATACTTAGTTCATTAAGAGGGTGGAAATTCATTTGGGTTGATTTCTATCTGTTGCTTACTTTAGTATCCACCACTGTGCCAATTTAAACCCTCAAAATTTTGCATTGATTATAGGAGAGCTTCCAAACTGCCCTCCTTGACCTTCTTCATTCTGCTGTAAACACTGTGATGTCTGAATTAGCTGATTTTAACATTCTTATCTGATTGTCATTGACTCCCTGAGTGATCTGTTGGGGGTCCTTATAGATAAAGGGCAGCTTCTCTTTCAGGGCTTCCATGATGTCCTCTCCTCTGTTTCTCCCAACTCACGTCCTATGTCTCATTACCTCACTCCCTACACTCCTGTCCTAGCTACCTAACTTCTGGGAATCACTTGAATTCTTGAACTTGTTTTAGGGCTTTTTATACTTACTCCTTGTGGGTAGAACCCCCTCCTTTGCCTAGTGGGCTCCTACATATATATGCATGCCCAACTCAAATGTCCTTTCCATAGACAGGTTGATACATCCCACCCCATCCTCTTCTGGAACATTCTATAATAACATGGCACTGTTACTGTTGTCTATTTACAGGCTAGTCACTGTCACAAGTCAAATGTACTTGACATGGAAATTAAACATGAAATGCATTATTCATTTTTGTATCAATTCAGAGCTTTACAACTCAGTACATAGTAGTAGGAGCTTATAAGTAGCTGACAATCAGGATAGCTCATACAAATTTCAGATTTTGGTGTACTCATAATGGCTACCTGCCTTTATTCAAAATTATTATCTATTGGAACGAGCCATGTTGAATTTGAGTCTGACTAGTAAGTGGCCTGACTTGAACCCTCTGTTTTATTGTCAGGTATCTGAGTGGGCAAATAATACTCTGGAAATAATCCTGATAAATATTCATTGAGGAACTCCAGCCTTAAAATGCGGAGAAGCAGAAAAATAACAATAAAAACCCAGTAAACAGAGAATCGATAATGTATATTTTGTATTGTTAAAGTGGTTTTTATTATTTTGAGCTTCTGTTCAAATCTAACTTCATGTTTTCTGACAAAAATACTTAACCATAATAACAGCTGGTCTGTTACATTAAGTGCAAATACTGTCTGTATATTAACTTGGCATTAGGATCTTCACCAGGTGGAGATATTTTAAGATATATTTGAACACATCCATTAAAATAAACAACATACACCATCCGTGTGTGTGGATGTGGAGTGGGGACTCCCTTGATGTGCAAAGTTAGGTTAAAACGCTATGTGCAGAAAAGTGTTATGCTGTTTTGTGAATAGAACTATTCTCTTTGGGGTACTGTTTTAAAGTAAAAGTTTGAGTTTCAAATCAATATCTTTTTAGGACATTTTTAGTGCTTGTGGCTTAATTAATGTTTTCAGTACCTGTTACGTTGGAGAATAAGTTAACCATCAGATTCCCAGGCAGATTCTTTTGGTCTGACAGTACCTTTCCCCAAGACAGTGGGAACCATGTCCATGTCATGAGGGCTCTTATTCAGGTACTTTTTCACTGTTTGAAAGCATACGTATCAGAGTAAAGTGAGGAGAGGGCTTTCTCAGTATTTTTTCTTTCCTTTTAAGTATTTATAATTTTCTTTCTGTTTTGTTGGATGGGTTCATTAAATACTAAAGCTTTATTTTATTTTTTTAAATATTTTATTTATTTGACACACACACAGAGAGGGAGAGAGCAAGCACAAGCAGGGGGAGTGGCAGGCAGGGGAGAAGCAGACTTCCCGCTGAGCAAGGAGCCCGATGCGGGACTCTATCCCAGGACCCTGGGATTCTGACCCAAGCTGAAGGCAGACTCTTAACTGACTGAGCCACCCAGGTGCCCCTAAATGCTAAAGCTTTAAAAAGTGATTCTGTATCCCTAGATTACTAAAGAGATTTGAATTTTGAGGCTGAAAATAGATTGGGAATAGCATTATTATCCTATTGATACTGCCTGTTTTGTATGTATATGCATTCTTCCTTATAAAAGCTAAGATCACTTGTGTGACAGCAGAATTCTGTTGGATTTAAAAGACATATGATAGTGAATATTCAGAACCATCTGAATACACCAATATGTAGTAAGTTGGTGTATTTGTTCCAGTATCTGGCTCTGCATATTTTGTGGTGCTTTCAGGCAAGATTTTTTAATTGCATATTTACTGGAACTGCTCTGTCTCTGAAAAGTAATACCCATTTCCTCTAAGAGAAGATTAGACCACCCACTTTGCACTTTAACCTCATTTTTTTCTGACCTTAGGAGCATTGTCACCTTACAGTAGTTACCTGGCCGTTTCCTGGCACTTAGAAGAATGTTTGATAAAGAAGGATGAACACATTGCATAAAGGCCAGTGGGTTCCAAATAATACGCTTAGAAGCCAAAGAATATACTTTTAGGAGAGCTGCTGTGGCAAATGATGGGTGGAAAAAGACAAAACAACAAAGCAATACAGCCCATACTTTGTGCCTGCTGTTCCCTTAAACACACAAGAAAAATAAGATGAAAGCAAGTGTTTTCTTCACATATAATTTTATTTCAGAAATTTCAAAAGAGTTGCATTATGTATTGTTAGGATGAAAAACCTATTTGAAAGGACTTTTTTTTTAAATTTTATTTTATGTTCTGTTAATCACCATACATTACATCATTAGTTTTTGATGTAGTGTTCCATGATTCATTGTTTGCGTATAGCACCCAGTCCTCCATGCAGAACGTGCCCTCTTTAATACCCATCACCAGGCTAACCCATCCCCCCACACCCCTCCCCTCTAGAAACCTCAGTTTGTTTCTCAGAGTTCATAGTCTCTCATGGTTCGTCTCCCCCTCCGATTTCCCCCCTTCATTTTTCCCTTCCTACTATCTTTTTATTTATTTATTTATTTATTTATTTTTAAAGATTTTATTTATTTATTTGACAGAGAGAGACACAGTGAGAGAGGAAACACAAGCAGGAGGAGTGGGAGAGGGAGAAGCAGGCCTCCCGCTGAGCAGGGAGCCCGATGCGGGGCTCGATCCCAGGACCCTGGGATCATGACCTGAGCTGAAGGCAGACGCTTAACGACTGAGCCACCCAGGCGCCCCCCCCCCTTTTTTTTTAAACATATAATGTATTATTTGTTTCAGAGGTACAAGTCTGTGATTCATCAGTTTTACACAATTCACAGTGCTCACCATAGCACATACCCTCCCCAGTGTCTATCACTCAGCCACCCCATGCCTGCCAACCCCCACCACTCCAGCAACCCTTAGTTTGTTTCCTGAGATTAAGAATTCCTCATATCAGTGAGATCAAAGAACTTTCAAATAAACTGTAGAAAACAAGATACATGGAACATGGGAACAAAGAGATGCTCTGATCAGCAGATAGCATTTTCTCACTGAGAATAGGAGACCCAGTTCTCTTCACTTTTCTCCTCCTGCTCTTCCTCTATCTCCTCCCTTTCTCTCCACCTTGCACCCAGGAAATCTATGTTTTGTGGACTCATTTGCACTTGGAATCTGATTCCTTTGCTCTGGTTGATGAGGACTATAGCTTATTACTTGGAATTTTTTATTAAAAAATTGAACTTCTGATTAAAAGATGGTACGACTTTTTAAAAATCACAAGTGATTAGTATTCAAAAAATGGCTACTTATGATAGAAAATACAAGATAGAGGTGGTTATTTTATCCTTTGAATGAGCTACATATTTTAGAATTAAACTGCTTTTATTGACTATCATTTTCTTTTGGAGAATTGTCTTTCTCTAAACATTTGAAAATATTACTTATGTATATACAGTGTATATAATATCTCATACTTGTCATTAATGATTTTGTATCATTTATAAAGCAAAGATAATCTAGAATGTATTGCTAAAATAAGGGCTGTGTCAGCCTAGGTCCAACAGGAGACAGAAACTATAATTTGAAGAGGGAAAGTTTAATATAAAGTGTTATTACTTATGATAACAGAATGAAATAATGAGGGATTCGATATGAGAAACTCCAAAGAATATAGCACATACACGGAGCGGTCACTAAATTTAAGGCTGAGGGGTGCCTGGGTGGCTCAGTCGTTAAGCGTCTGCCTTCAGCTCAGGTCATGATCCCAGGGTCCTGGGATCGAGCCCCACATCAGGCTCCCTGCTCGGTGGGAAGCCTGCTTCTCCCTCTCCCACTCCCCCTGCTTGTGTTCCCTCTCTCGCTGTCTCTCTCTCCGTCAAATAAATAAACAAAATCTTAAAAAAAAAATAAATTTAAGGCTGAGACAGAGCCCCCAAGGAAGAACTCCACATTCCCCCTCCTGAAAGGGATGAGATCCAGACCTAAATGGAGAAAGCACAGCCAAAGCTCACTGGATGGCTGATAATTTATAGCAGAATATGCTGGAACTCTGCCCTATGGGTAACTAGGGAAGCTTTTCATAGGGAGCTGTGTCATTGATTGACTGCCTTTGGAACTGCCCACTGGTGAATGCTGGAGGAAGCTGCTGGCCACCGAGTGCCTCTGGCCTCTGTGCCCCACAGGAGCTCGGTATAGGTGTGTGCTAAGGAGGCGTATGGGGACTAGAAAGCAAAACCCTTTGGGACCATAATGCCCACCCAGTGCCCTCTATTGTTGAAACTTCGGTGCCAGTGGGTAAAGGGAAAAAAAAATATTTGAAGGGTCGATGTCCATTTTACTGAAGAAGCAAGAAGGGTGAATCTGGAGTTGAGAGATAATAAACCAATAGCTGGCACAAACTCTTACCAACTTTTTAAAAAGAGATACAGGGGAAAAGATCAAGCTTTTTGATAAGAGAGAGAAGAAATGTATACTCATAGCAACAGAATGGATGAATGAAGGCTGATGGGGGGATAGCAGTGGTCTGACGGGGGTGGGGTGGGGTGGGGTGGGGAAGACTGAACAAACGTGTGAAATATTTCAGACTCTATAAAATTTGGAATTCAGCAGTTACCAAACAACTCTTAAGTCATCAATATTACGTTAGCCTCTATGGGGGGGAAGAAGACAAAGAAGCCTTCGGGCGGTGATTCTTATATGTTAGGCACTCTGCTGTTTTAATCAGGTTGTTCATTTAAACTTCATAACAAACCTAAGAAGAAATTATGTCAACTCCCATCTTACAGGTAAGGAAGATGAGATTCAGAAAGGTCAAGTGACTTGTCTAAAGCCACACTTAGCACTTGTTTACAGGCAGAATCCAGATCTTGGCAGACTGACTGTAGAGTCTGTGTCCTTTCTACTCTGCTAAACTGCCTTCTGTGGGGATTAAGACAATGTTTCATTCTTTGTCCAAACAAACAGAACCCCAAAACGAAACCTCACCTTGTTGTGGAGATAACCCACAAATATGCATAAAGCAGTCCCTGATGTATATAGATCTATGTGTGGCACAAATTACAAATACTGAGGACTTAAAGGGAAGTAGGTCAGTGAACACTGAAATATGCAGAGATAGCTTTTTAAAAGAAATCTGGAGTTGGTCATTCAATGTAGAAATTGTAGCTGGGGGCTGGGGGAAGGTAAACCATTCCCTTTAGGAAAAAGAGACAAAGCACAGTACATAATGTACCCATGGGACAATAGAGACAACTGGATTTGATTAAAGATTATGCATTTACAGATGCCAGTTAATTATTATTATTATTTTTTTTTGGATTCCTCTATCCCCACTCCAGCATCATAAACAAGCCGTAATGGCATCAGTCACTGGGTTATGAAATGCTGGTGGAAACAAAAATGGGAGTTGTAGCTACTTGGTGTTTGTTTTTAAAAGTGACTCATTCACACTGTATGATTCAGTTTTCTCTGCAATAATCAGTTACATAGCTCGTGTTCAAAGAACAAAAATGTCATTGTATCTGGGAAGTGAAGGTAAAATGTAATGTGTTATAGGAGAGCGACATAGGAATTTTTTTTTAAAAGATTTTATTTATTTATTTGAGAGAGCGAGAATGAGAGAGAGTACATGAGAGGGGGGAGGGTCAGAGAGAGAAGCAGGCTCCTCGCCGAGCAGGGAGCCCGATGCGGGACTCGATCCCGGGACTCCAGGATCATGACCTGAGCCGAAGGCAGTCGCTTAACCAACTGAGCCACCCAGGCGCCCCAGACATAGGAATTTTTAACCAGAATTTCTCCTTGAAGTAAAATGGTTTTTGTGGAATGAGAACTGGATCACTCTAAACATGGTATTCAGTACTCACCAAACTGATAACTTTAAATGTTACCGAGAATTCTGTAACGTGGTATTAGAGCATAGTTCAACTAAGGTTGGGAATCTCATGAAAGAGGAAATAAACAGAGTGAACATAAGTTTACTGCATGGTGAGATTAACCTTTAGGTTTATATCTTGAAGATAAGAAATAGCCTATTGGTGTTACCATTGAAATCTGTAGCATTGTTCCATGCTTTTTTTTTCTTTTTCATTTTTATACTACCACATTAAGTGTATGTGTGTGTATTTGTTAAATCAGCAAAATGAAAATGGAAAATATTAACTAGAGGATTTTAGCCTTAATAAGTGGACTTTGTGAAACAACAGTAAAAATGGTATGGTATTAGATAAAGAAATGTCAATTTTTAATTTTTAACCAAAACTATTTTTAAAGTAATAAGCAAAACTTCCTCTTACTCTTCCATATCATCATTTTCTAAAATAATTGGTTTTTAAAAATAAGTAGGAAGGAGAATATATTGTAGTCATTTAAATAAAGCATACCATATCCTCTTTATTCTTTTTTCTGGCTGACCCAATAAAAAACCCTTATGAGGGACTGGTGCTGGTCTGTGGATGGGTATTGGAGACGATTGACACACATTGGTGGTTTTAAATGTAAGTTTTTTATAGCCTAGGGAATGATTAGAGACTTAGGTGAGAACAGAGGGGATTGGAGGCTGGGGATACCAAGTACTTAAACAAGACTAGCTCTGTTATGAGTTTCCTTACTTATGGTTCTCATTTATATAATAACCTGGTCTCCATATGATACAATATGCAAATTGCTTTGCCCCCATTTTAGTTTCCCCCCATGTCACTTCCATAGTCCACTCTCCCAGATTCCCTTATTTCTCTTGCCAACATTTCAATAATATCTTCTGTACTTTCAGTGATTTTTTTTTTCATCTTTTAAAGCAGTTTCATCTTTCAGTTTCAAAATGTTCTGTCCAGTGTAAATAAAAATTTTAATCTTTCAACAAACTCAAATCTCCTCTCCCGACTTACCTCCCAGGATTCGTAGAGTAATACTGGGGAAAAGACACTGGTTTGTCTTTAGTTCAGGTTAAGATCCTCCATGCTAGCTCATGATGCTGTTTCTGGCTCCTCCATAGAGGTTAAGGGGAGGGGTGGATTAGAGATAATGGTAAAAGTGTTCCTTGTCTGTGGTTGACTTAATCTGGCCTTAGTGGGATCTACTTGGTACAGCATGGCCAGATTCTCGTTCTCTTTGGCATGAAGCTCTTTTGTATGTTCTTTGAAGATCCTTCTCTATTGCATCATTCTTTTCTGTAGTTAAGGGTATCCTTTGCATAACCTTTTGTATGTCTTTCCAAGCTTCTATACTTCCAGTCTTTCCACTAGAGTACCTAGATCTGGAAGGAAAATATTCTAGGCCCATTCTTTTACAAGATGACTCAACACCCCTGGAATTCACGCATTATTGCTCCAGTCAGACCTGGAAGTGCAAGCCACTCCCACTGATGTCCTATTTCCTTGTCCTGTGATATGGGAAACTCTGGCAAGTTCCTCTCCTTCAGAGTTCAGGAAAGTCTCCAGTCTCAGTCTGTATGTTCTTAAAATCCTAGAGAATCTCGATACCTTTTCCAAGCTCTCTCATTGTACTCAGCTATAGTGTCACAGTAGGGTCAGACCTCTAGTTTCTACAGCTCAGCAATTACTCAGGTTGGAGGAAAATACTCATCTCTCTTTTGAAGAGCAGCTTGATGCATCACACCAAGCTTACATTGACCCTAGCATGCTCTATTTCTACAAAAACTTGAAAGCATCCTCTTTTGTTCTGCTGGATATCTGGCATCTCTTATTTAGCCTGGATAGAGTAGCACTCATTGAACCATTTGGCATGTATAACACCCTTGCCTAGAATGTGTGGGAACTCAACATAGATTATACTTGGCTTTAAGGCTAAAATCCTCCAGAGGACAGACAAAAGACTTCTAACAATCTTATGTTTATTTATATTGTTACAAATTTTTTTTGTTCGAATGGAGAAAAAATAACACTATATATAATGTCATTGGGTCTAGGAAACTATTGAACATTTGTTAATGTCAAGTTCGTACAACCAAAATAAATAGTCCGGCTATGTTTGTTTTGAAAATGAGCATATATTAACTATAGAGGGAACATAACTCCACACAGTAGGGACCATATATGACAAGCCCACAACTAAAATCATATGCAGTGGTGAAAACTAAGATCAGAAATAAGATAAGGATGACACTCTGGCACTTTTATTCAACACAGGTACTAGAACACCTGGTAAGAAAAAGAAACAAGAGACGTCCAAACTGGACAGAGTAAGATTGTTTCTATTTGCAAATGGCATGATACTATATATACAAAACCATAAAGACTCAGCTAAAACACCTGTTAAAACTAATAAATTCAGTAAAGTTGCAGGGTACAAATCAGTATACAAAAATCAGTTATTTTCAGTGCAATAATGATGAGTTATCTGAAAAATGAAGAAAACAATCCTATTTACATTTGCATCAAAATAAAATACCTAGGGATAAATTTAACCAAGGAGGTGAAATACCTGTACACTGAAAACTATAAGACATTGGTGAAAGAAACTGAAGAATACACATTCTATACTCATGGATTAGAAGAATTCATATCAAAGTGTTCACACTATTGAAAATGGTGTATAGATTTAACACAACCCCTATCAAAATTCTGATGGCATTTTTCACAAAAATAGAAAAAACAAATCTCAAATTTGTATGGAAAGGCCCTAAATAACCAAAGCATTCTTAAGAAGAACAAAGCTGGAGACACTACATTCCCTGCTTTCAAACTGTGTTAGAGTATAGTAACAAAAACAGTGTTATTGTTATAAAAACAGACACATAAATTAATGGGACAGAATAGAGAGCCTAGAAATAAACCTGCACATATATGGTCAATCAATTTATGACAGAGGAGCCAGGAGTATATAATGAGAAAAGGAGCATCTCTTCAATAAGTTGCAATGGGAGCACTGAGCAGCCACATGCAAAAGAATGAAACCTCTATCTCACACCGTACACAAAATTCAATTCAAAGTGGATTAACAACTTGAATGTAAGACCTAATACCATAAGACTTGTAGAAGGAAACATGGGGGATAAGCTCCTTAACACTGGTCTTGTAAAGATTTTTTTTTGTATTTGACACAAAAAACAAAGACAAAGAGCAAAAGTAAACCAGTGTGACTACATAAAATTAAGAAGGTTTTGCACAGAAAAGGAAACCAACAAAATGAAAATGCAACCTACTGAATGGGAAGAAATATTTTCAAATCATGTATACGATAAGAGGTAAACACTCAAAAGATACAAAGAATTCATACAACTCAACAGAAAAAATCCCATTAGAATATGGGCAGAAGAACTGAATAGATGTTTTCCCAAAGAAAACGTAGAGATGGCCAAGTACTTAAAAAGATATTCAACATCACTAATCATCAGGGAAGGGCAAATCAAAGTCACTATGAGGTATCACCTCACACCTGTTAGAATGGCTATCATCAAAAAGCCAAGAAGCATTAGTGAGAATGTAGAGAGGAGGGAACTGTTGTGCACCATTGGTGGGAATGTAAATTGGTGCAGCCATTATGGAAAATAGTATGAAGATCCTCCAAAAATTAAGACTAGAACTACCATATGATCTAGCAATTCCACTTCTAGATATATATACGTGAAGGAAACAAAATCACTACCTCAAAGAGATCTCTGCACCCCCATGTTCACTGCAACATTATTTACAATAGCTAAGACATGAGAACAACCTAAGTGTCAATCAATGGATGGATATGTGAAGAAAATTATATATATATTTTATATATATATAATATATATGAAAATTATATATATAAAATATATAAATGTATATTATTATATATATATAAAATATATATAATATATATATAAAATATATATTACAGAATGTTATTCAGCCCTAAAAAAGAAGGTAATCTTGCCATTTGCAGCAATATGGATGGACCTTGAAGACGTTACACTAAGTGAAATTAGAGAAAGACAAATACTATATGGTCTCACATGTGGAATTTTATTTTTATTTATTTTTATTTTTTATTTTTTAAATATTTATTTATTTGACAGAGACAGTGAGAGAGGGAACACAAGCAGGGGGAGGGGGAGAGGGAGAAGCAGGCTTCCTGCAGAGCAGGGAGCCCGATGCGGGGCAGACACTTAACGACTGAGCCACCCAGGCGCCCCTCACATGTGGAATTTTAAAAACAAACAAATGAAACTAGAACTCATAGAAACAGAACATATTGGTGGTTGCCAGAGGTGGGAGTTGAGGGGTGAGGGAAATGAGTAATGATGTTTAAAAGGTACAAACTTCGGGCGCCTGGGTGGCTCAGATGGTTAAGCGTATGCCTTCGGCTCAGGTCATGGTCCCAGGGTCCTGGGATCGAGTCCCGCATCGGGTTCCCTGCTCCTTGGGAGCCTGCTTCTCCCTCTGCCTCTCTCTCTCTCTGTCTCTCATGAATAAATAAATAAAATCTTTAAAAAAAAAAGTACAAACTTCAGTTATAAGATGAAGGTTTGGAGATGTAATGTATATCATGGTGACTATAATTAATAATGCTGCATTATATATTTGAAAGATGCTGAGATAGTAGATCTTAAAAGTTCTCATCACAGGAAACAAATGATAACTACATGAGATTAAATGTCCATGAATGTCCAGTTGAAAAACAGTGCAAAAATGGAGATTGCTACATTTTTTTTCCACACCTACATAACTTTCTGGTTAACTAAACTTACTGTGGTAATCATTTTGTAATATATATACACATCAAATGATTATGTTGTATACCTTAATACAATGTCATATGTCAATTATATCTCAAGGAACCTGGGAAAATAAAATGCTCCTCAAAAAAGAAAGAGAAAGAGGGCGCCTGGGTGGCTCAGATGGTTGAGCGTCTGCCTTCGGCTCAGGTCGTGATCTCAGGGTCCTGGGATTGAGTCCCGCATCGGGCTCCCTGCTCCTTGGGAGCCTGCTTCTCCCTCTGCCTCTCTCTCTCTCTCTGTTATGAATAAATAAATTAAAAAAAAAAAAAAGAAAGAGAAAGAAAGAAAAGGGGCACATATAACACCAGTTTTTCTGTCAACTGCTTGGAAACTTTAGTCTCTAAACCTCCTGCTCAATGGTTCCAAGTGGTATCCTGAGGCAGACTTCATGTAGGGTTATGGTCTCCCACAACTTATAAGGCGCTTTTACCAAATTCTTAGTGAAGAACTATTTTAAAGCCTTTTTAATGCTGCCAACTCCCTTCAACCCAAGTCCTTGGTTAATTGAGTTGTTTGTTTATAACTCTCCTTACAGAATTTAAGTAAAAATTTTGATTCTTCATAATTTTTTTAAGTGTGTTTTCCAGGCTTCTGGGACAAACTCTAACTTCCCTTATTGCCACAGGCAAATACTCTGGAAGCAAAGTCAATCTAAACATCAAATATAATGAAAAATAGAACATCATTAAAACAAAGTTAATGGCAACAGCCTTCACCCTGGGTTTCACTTTGCAGAGTCACCTGGTTTATCATCCCTACTTGAGGCATAATATTAGTGACGGCAGTGATTATGATATATCGACTTCTGTCCACTGGATATTATACAGAGACTGGAAAACTAATGTCACATGGCTTTAGATGTTTCTATCTTAACCTGATATGTTCATAATGGTCTCTCACATAAGATATAAAAGAAAATGATGAGCTTCATTTTTATGGTAGTGGTTTAATGTCCAAGAACATCCAGTTGAAAAACAATGCAAGAATGGAGGCCACTGCGTTTTTCCCACACAACTATATAATTTTCTTGTAACCCTAGGATAGCAATTTTTTATACCACTGTAATTAATTTGGAAACACTGGAAATAAATAAATTTAACTAGATAAAGCCCTAACGTATTACGAGTTTCAAATGAGAATAAAAGTAAACTCTGTTCTATATTCAGAATCTTGTAGTAAACAATAGTGCTATTTCTCATATTGTCATAAAGGCGTACCTTTTAATTAAGATTTTATATGATCTGATGCAAAAAAAAGTGGATGCCAAGTTAATAAAACTGCCAAATTTTCAAGACTTCCTTTTTTCCTATTAAATTAATAAACTAAGGACATAAAATAGAGAAATAAAATGTTGAAATTCTGAAAGAGTAAGATCGTTATTGTGGTTATCACCTTGAACTGTGACTTAGTAGCCAATTAAAAAGGGTCTTACCAGACAGACCAAATCTTACCAGTGAGCATACCACTATTTCTAAGGAGATAATCATTTCTTGATAATCTGTGTAGAAACAAATTTCTTATGTGAGGCATCAACAAGTAACACTGGGTAATGAAATAAAAATAGTGGCTAAAATGTATTTTATAAAAATTATAAAATATATTCTTTCTGTTGTTTCTTGTAATTACTAATTAGAGCCCATGTTTAAATAACACATACAGTTTCCTTCCAACTGAAATTTTTTTTTTCCTTTTTGCCTCTTTAATGACTTTTTTTTTTTTTTTTTTTAATAGAGTCTATTTTTCTATGGCAGTCTCAGATTCACAGCAAAATTTCACGGAGCATACAGAGATTTGCCATATGTGTCCTGCTCTTCTCCCCACAATTCCACAGCCTTTCCTATTAACATCTGTCACCAGAGTGGTAAATTTCTTAATTTGAATGAACTTACATTGACGTATCATTATTACTAAAAGCCCACAGTTTATGTTAGGGTTCACTCTTTGTACTGTGCATTCTATGGATTGGGACAAATGTATAATGGCATATATCCACCATTATAGTACCACAAAGAGTAGTTTCACGGCCCTAAAAATCTTCTGTGCTCAACCTGTTCATCCCCTTCTCTCCCTTAACAGCCAATGATGTTTTTACTGTCTATATAGTTTTGTCTTATCCTAAATGTCATATAGTTGAATCATATAGTTTGTAGCCTTTTCAGATTAACTTCTTTCACTTAGTAATATGCACTTAAGTTTCCTCCTTGTCTTTTCATAACTTGATAGCTCATTTATTTTTAGTGTGGAATAATACGCCATTACTTGGATGTACCACGGTTATTTATCCGTTTATTTACTAAAGGGCATTTTTGTTGACTCCACATTTGGGCAAATATTAATAAAGCTCCTATAAACATCCATATGCAGGTTTCTGTGAGGGCATATTTTGAACTCCTTTGAGTAGACATCCAGGAGAGCCATTGCTGGGTCATATGGTGAGCATATATGCTTAACTCTCAAGCTGTTTTCTTCCAAAGTGACTGTACCATTTTTTATTTCTATCAACAACAAATGAGAATTCTTTTAGGATTTTGATGGTTGCCTGTCTCACGTTTAGGCCTTACATTCATTTTGAATTTATTTTTGTGTATGGTGTAAGAAAGTGCTTCAGTTTCATTCTTTTGTGCTGTCCAGTATTCCCAAAACCACTGGTTGGAGACTGTCTTTATCCCAATGGATATTCTTTCCTACTATGTCAAAGATTAATTGACCATATAGTTGTGGGTTCATTCCTGGGTTTTCTATTCTGTTCCATTGATCTATCTGTGTTTTTGTGCCAGTACCATACTGTTGGGATCCCTACAGCTTTGTGATATAACTTGAAGTCCAGAATTGTGATCTCTCCAGCTTTACTTTTCTCTTTCAAGATTGTTCTGGCTATTCGGGGTCTTTTGTGGTTCCATACAAATTTTAGGATTGTTTGTTCTAGTTTTGTGAAAAATGCTGGTGGTATTTGGAAAGGGATTATGTTAAATGTGTAGATTGCTTTGGGTAATATAGACATTTTAACAATATTTATCCTTCTAATCCATGAGCATGGAATGTTTTCCATTTCTTTATGTCACCTTCAATTTCTTCCAATAGTTTTCAGAGTACAGATCTTTTACCTTTTGTTTAGATTTATTCCTAGGTGTCTTATGGTTTTTGGTGCAATTGCAAATAGGCATTTACCCATAGGATACAAAAATAATTATTTGAAGGGTTACACGTACCCCGATGTTTACGGCAGCAACTATCAACAAAGCCAAATTATGGGAAGAGCCCAAATGCCCATAGCTGATGAATGGATAAAGAAGAAGTGATACACACAAACACACACACACACACACAGGCATACACAATAGAATATTACTCAGCCATAAAAAAAGAATGAAATCTTGCCATTTGCAATGATGTGGATGGAGTTAGAGAGTATTATGTTAAGTGAAATAAGTCAGAGAAAGACAAATTCTGTATGATTTCACTCATATGTGGAAATTAAGAAACAAAACAAATTAACATAGGAAAAAAAGAGGCAAACCATGTAACAGACTCTTAAATATAGAGAACAAATTGAGAGTTCCTGGAGGAGAGGTGGATTGGGGGATGGGTTAAATGGGTGATAGGTATCAAGGAAGGCATGGGTGTGATGAGCATCGGGTGTTGTATGTAAGTGATGAATCACTAAATTCTACAACAGAAACCAGCATTGCACTGCATGCTAACTGGAATTTAAATAAAAATTTGGAGGAAAAAAATAAAATGTTTTCTTTTCAAATTTTTATTTAAATTCTAATCAGTTAACATACAATACAAGATTGGTTTCTGGAGTCGAATTCAGTGATTCATCATTTACATACAATACCTGGTATTCATCATAACGAGTGCCCTCCTTAATACCCATCATGCATCTAGCCCATCCCCCACCTGCCTCCCTCCATCAACCCTAAAAATAAAATAAAATCTTTTTTTGAATTAAAAAAAGTAAACCTTCAACTAAAAAGAAAAGGAATATTTATAATTTCAAGACATTTAATTCTCAGCTTTCCTGGGGTGAAGTATGGGACAGGAAAGTGTCACTGCAGAAGTAGGCAATAGAAAAATACTGGAGGGGCTTGATTACAAATCCTATGCAATAACTTTTGGAAAAATCTAAAATAATAAGAATAAGAATAAGAATTATTCTTTTTTTTTTTTTTTTTTTAATTTTTATTTATTTATTCATGAGAGACAGAGGCAGAGGGAGAAGCAGGCTCCCAAGGAGCAGAGAGCCCGATGTGGGACTCGATCCCAGGACCCTGGGATCATGACCTGAGCCGAAGGCAGACGCTTAACCATCTGAGCCACCCAGGCGCCCAAGAATAAGAATTATTCTTGTTGCTACACATCTTTGCCAGTATTTGGTGTTGTCAGTATTTTGGATTTTTGCTGTTCTAATAGTTGTATGGTAGTGTCGTGTTGTTTTAATTTGCAATTCCCTAATGACACATGATGTTTTTTTTTTTCTATGCTGCTTTGCCATTTGTACATCTTCTCTGGTGAAGTATCTGTTAAGAACTTTCCCCCATTTTAAAATTAGATTGTTCATTTCTTATTGTTAAACTTGGAAATTCTTTGTATATTTTGGGTAATGGCTTTATCAGACACACTTTTTGCAAATATTTTTTCACCGTCTATGACTTGGCTTATCACTCTCCTCACAGGATATTTCACAGAGCAGAAATTTTAAATTAAATGAAGTCCAGCTTATCAATTATTTTCTCATAGTGCTTTTGGGGTTGTATCTAAAAAGTCATCGACTAAGCAAAGACCATCTAAATTTTCTCCTGTGTTATCTTCTAGGAGTTTTATAGGTTTGTAGTTTACATTTAGGTCTATAATCCATTTTGAGTTAATTTTTTTGAAGAAAGTCAGGTTTGTGGGTAGATTTTTTCCTTTTTTTTTTTTTTTTTGGCATGTAGACATGCAGTTGTTTTAGCACTGTTGTTGAAAAGACCATCTTTTCTCTTGCATTGTCTTTGTTCCCTTGTCAAAGATATGCTGACTATATTTATGTTGGTCTTTTTCTGGACTCTGTTCTGTTCTATTGATCCATTTGCCTATTCTTTTACCATTACCACACTTTCTTGGCTACTGTACCTTTATAGTAACTCTTGAAGTTGGATAGTGTCAGTCCTACAATTTTATTCTTTTTCAGTAGTATGCTTGCTATTCTGGGTATTTCCCCTATCTATATAAACTATAGAATCAGTTTGTTGATATTCACAAAATAACCTGCTGTGTGGTTGACTGGGATTGTACTGAATCTATAGATCAAGTTGAGAAGAACTCCCATATTGGCAGTAATGTGTCTTCCTACCAATGAACATGGAAATATCTGTCTATTTAATTCTATGATTTCTATCATTAGAATTTTATCATTTCCTCATATATTTTGTACACATTTTGTTAGATTTATACCTAAACATTTCATTTATTGTTGAGTGTTAATGTGGATGTTTTGTGTTTTTAATTTCAAATTCCGTTTGTTCATTGCTGGCATTAAGACAATGATAGACTTTTGTATATTAACCTTGTATTTGGAAATCTTGCTTAATTGCTCATGTCATGTGCAAACTTGGGCAGTTTTATTTTTTTCTTTCCCAATCTCATACCTTTTATTTCCTTTTTCTTGCCCTGTTAGTTCCAGTATGATGTTGAAAAGAAGTGACAAGGGACATCCTTGTCTCGATCCTGAAAAGTGGCAGGTTTTTAGCAGGTTTGTCATGTATTTATAGAAAATTTGATTTAGGACTTACTTTTGCAATAAATACATAAACATTCAATAGTCTTATTACCTCTTTCATTATGATGTGTGTTTGAGGTTAGCACTTCATGGAACAGAAGTCCACTCAAATCACCAGTAACTATTTACCTAAGGGTAGAGATTGTAGCAATTATAATAATTTTCCTTATTTTGGCATCTTGCTCTGAGGGAATTAACCAATGTCTTACTGGGGACTTGTTACATGGTCATTAGTGCTTCTACCAGGCCTCTTGCCATCTTGGACTATGAGCAAGTTCAGATGAAGTGGAAGAGAGCATTTCTTTTCCACCATTAACATAACTCACTTTTGGCTTGCATGGTTTTATTCATGACATAGTTTTACATTATAAATATTTAGTTTTCCCTTTCCTTACTCATATCTTCATTACTTTTTTTAATTTCTTGTTCTGATTTCCAGTGATGTATTTGGATTGGACATACTATCATTTGTTAGCCAGTTATAGGATCCTTTAACGCAGGCACGAATTCCTGATGAAATTATCTGTACCTTGGGAGAGGAGTATGCAATACATGGACTTATTGGGGCTTTAACTTCAGTTAGGTCTTTCAGAAGGTAATAGTTACTTAGTAGGGGGCTTGGGGGCATGATGTGCATAAATGAGTATTCTTTGGCTTGGACTACTTAGTATGTGGGCTTAATTTTTATAATATGCCCTTGATTTAAGTGAACTAAGGAACAAAGTAGGTAATCTAGAAATTAGGATACATTTCTTTTAAATATATTTTGAAAGACAATTTTAATTTGCTTTTCAGTGCCAATAAGATAGATATATTTAATCATTATTGATTGCATCTTTTCTTCATTTTCTATATGCACTATTATAGGACATTCCCTCTGTCTTCTGGCTTCCTATTCTCCAAGCCTTTCTGCTGTACCTAAAATTTCACAGGGACAGTGTGGTTTGGAACAATAGAAGTGGAGTTGGAGTTCTTCTGCTGCTGGGTACCCACTCTGTGACCTTAGAAAATTGTTTTAACTCTCAAAACCTCATTTCCCTCATTTATAAATAGTCACTGAATGAAAGAAGCCATCTAATGCACACCTTTAATTTCCTTTAACCTTTCTCCAGACAAGTATCCAGATCCTCTTTATTCAATTACATCTCCTTCTATCTGGTCTTTGAACAATAACCTTCTATATTTATTTTCAAATGTAACTATTTTATTGTACTTTGGTTCCATCAGTAGTCACATTTTTAGTTTCTCTAGGGTCTAATACTTACTCTTAGAATCAAGCTTATATATATATCCTTTGTTTTGTTCTCCAAAACAAAGCAAAGCAGTACAAACAAAAAAAATCACACAAAATTATGTGTCATCTCTGGTTGAGCTTTGAATTATGTGAGTTTTTTGTTTTCTTGATGAATGCAACTTCTGTGTAAATCAAAGTCATGATCACTGGAAAGGTTTGTTAGATAATTCTTAGAGAAGGTAGAACTAGATCTGGAGCTTGAAAAAAGTGATGCACATGAGAACAACGTAATGGATGCAGAGAGAACTGCATGCAAACAAAACTGGATAAACAAGCCTGAATGTTGATATGAGGAGAGAGCGATGTATAACAGGGTAAACCTAGAAAGCTCATTAGAATTTAAAAATGCCAACTACAGTGTTGTGTATTAGAAAAATATAATACCAAGATTCGTGTGTGTGGTGTGTGCAATTGACTTAAGGAGTGGTAAGGTCTCAACGTCGTAGCTTATTGCAAAGTTAAGCCTTCAGAGACTTAAAATTACTTTAAAATGAAAAACATTTAAGATATAGAAATAACTTTTTTTATCCAGGTGAAGTTTGAAGTGAATGGTGGACTAGGCTAGTATCACTTCTTTTTGTGTGTCAGAAGACTAAGCAATGCATGGGATGGCATTGATAGAATTAATTTATCCAAGTTTTAAAGAGTGGATGAGTTAAGACTCTTACAGGTGATAAAACCTTAATTCACATTACATAGTCAAAGAGGAATATTTTGGCTCATGACACAAGGAAGTTGAAGGGAGTGAATCTCATTAGTTTAAGACATGAGTGGATCCAAGATTTCAAATGACAGCCTTGTTTGAAATTCTGCTATTTCTCTCCATTGCTCTGCTTTGTCCTTCTTGGCTGTGTTTTATGGTCATGAAGGCTATTGTCAACAGAAAGTATTTTAGCAAAAGCCCCGATTTTCACTCTTACTGGAACTATTTGTGCTCCATCTCTTCACTGACCTCATAGTTTCAGTTGAGAAATTGGAAGATAGTGACTGATGTAGTCTGTGTTATAAACTCTGTACTTGATGAGAGTGGGAGAATTGAGGGATGGAGAGATGGCACATATCATCTCTGTCCTTTGCACAACCTTGTGCAATGAGAATGAAGAATGGTGATTCCCCCTTCAAAGGGAAACAAAACAAAATAAAGATTATCAGAAACAGAAATGTGGTTAGTAAAACAAAAAATATAATAAAAGCCAAAACCAAGCCAAGACAAAAGAAATTAATTTTGACCAATGCAGAAATATCAGTTTATCCTTCTAAATAATTCATTTTACAGATGACTAAGTTTAAGGAAATTAGCCAAGATAATTAGCTAGTTGTATAGCCCACTGAAATTAATGATAGATCCTAGATGTCTTTATATTCATTTTTGATTGGGCTTTGAATTCTTGAATTTACTTACACATGCGCAGAAAAAAAGATGAGCAATTTCAACATGAAAAATGATCAGAGTATATGACTTTTCAGTATGGGGAAACCAATATCTTCTGACTGCCAAGTTGAAGTAGATCTGTACAAGCAAAGAGAGTGTGTGTTGATTTCATCCCCAAGAGAATGGTCAGCTCACTATGGCAACTGCAGATTTGGCCTTATAGCACATCCTAGATACATAGATTTTTATCCTATCCTATTATTTTGTTTTCAATTTATATTTTCTGGTACTTTAAAATATGTTTAGTAATTACCTTAAATAGTATCCTTCTTTTTCTTTGCTGGTGACAGTATAGAAAATGATCTTTTGAGAATTGTTCATAAATAACTATCATAAACCTGAAGCTGTTATTATACCAAGACAGCAGTTTCCTGTGTATGTTCTATTAATTTTGGAAAACTGATGACATCACGGTATTCACTGGTGAATTAGAGAGTGATCATATTTCTTATTGCTTAATGGAAGATGAAATTATACACTGGAAATGAAATTTTCAACTAGGACATTAAATCACATTGCAATTGGTTTAAAATATGATGACTCTGGTGCGTGTAGTGAAATGTAGGGTTATCAGTCTCTGGATCCTCCTATCTATATCATACATTTTCTTAGCGACAATATTCCATTCTGTTTAGTATACAAACCATCTTTTTCTGGAAGAGATTTTGATTGAAGACATACTCACTGCTCTTCTCTCACAGCCCTGGATGATTATATTGCTTTAAGTTCCAGAATCATTGTGATGCTGATGTCTGCATTCTTGCCTCTTACACTTTTGGTTTTGTTTCATAAGACAAAGTTTTGGAGGAATTCTAATGCATTGTTTATTCTGCAAACTTCTGAGCATCCCCAGAGTCTCACTGCTGTTTTTAATAACACTTAGGTCATAACTGGAAGCCCTTATATTGCCCTTTCCAATAGCCCTTAGAACTCTTTGCTTCAATATGTTCATTCAGGACACCATCCGGAGGTAGTATGCACATTTTAAGTGAGTTGCCCTTACTTTTTCATCATGGTTTGCTTCTTTGTCACCTTGAATTGCCTTGTACAAACTATCAGGGTGTTAAGAGAGAGAAATCAGCTTTGTCAGATTAAATAATGTGTCCTAAACAGTAGCCATCCTCTGCCTTTATTTTATTTGTTTCCCTTTTTCTGAATTTTGTAGCCTGAGCTCACCATACATGCCTGGTTAGGGTTTCTAAATGGTAATTTGATACTTAAAGTTTCAACAAGGAGCACACTAAGCATTTAGTAAAGCACACACTGTGGAATCACAGGAAGCAGGTGCAATTCCTATTGTCAAGACTGATGATCTTTAATGCTGCTCAAGACAGGAGCAACCTAGCACTGTTTCTTCATGCCATCTTCTGCCAATATGAAAATAAATTTTAGTTACTAGATGCTGCCTATGGACATATCTTCATGGGCAAGTGCCATAGATTATCCAAGGCTCTGAAGACTCAAAAATTAATAATAGTCAAGGACTTCCCAAGTTTAAGGTAGAAGACTGTAGATGAGTAATGTATAGTTGAAGTGTAACACAATTATTTTTATTATGCTAATTCTTCATATGTAAAAATGGAGAATAAACATTTTACCATTACCATACAATTCTTTAATTTATTTACTGCTATACTTCCTATTGTTACAGATAAATCTTTTCCATCTCTGTAAGGAAGTATTGAATTGGAATGATTTCAAATGATTTTCCTTGAGTAATGCAATACAGATTAATTTACTCCAAAGAGGTGATTTGAGGGACAGTACTACAGTGACTATTAAATCATGAATCTCTGCATTTAACAGATGGCTGTCTGAGGAATTAGACTTGAAAAATGAGCCTCAGTCTAGAGGACTTGCTGCTTTAATGCATCTGGAGGAGGCATATCACTGGAGGGCACCTAAGGAGGGAAACTATCTACAGAGTGTGATGTAATCAATGCAAGAATAAAATCCTGCCTGTAATTGTGAAGCTATTCCTCTCCCTCTGGGTAGATGAAGGCTCTCCAAGAGAGAGTTTTGAACACAAACACACAAAACTTTTAGGATTGATGTTTTGCATAATTTAGAATTAAATAAGTCTGTGATATTTGCCTTGGTTATTAGAAACAGCTATATTAAGTACAGCCTTGAAATAATCTTTACCAGGGAACTAGATTTATTTTCCTATAATCCTCATCTGAGAATTCAAGGATAAAGAAGACAGCAAGAGTGGCTTACTTCCTGGGTAAGTCATCCCCACCTGAGGCTGGTACAGATAGCGCTGCAGGATTTGATTTAATTCATCTGAGGACTGTGTGCATGTGTGTGTGTGCGTGTGTGTGTGTATTTCTGGTAATCAGTGGATAGGTCAAATAAAAGAATGTAAATGGCTAAAAACTAAGGTAAAAAGGGTCAGATCAATTTTTCATAAACTAAAAATAATATAGAAAAAATAAAATTAGAGAAGATTTATTTTTGGAGAGCTCCTAAGTTCTATATTCATGTTAAATTCAAAGCATACTGCTTGGTCAGTATATAAATAACTTTTCCCCCAGATCTTGGTGAAGACATATCTTGAAATGAGAAGGCTTTGGTTGCAACTACAAATAATCTGTCTTATATTTCAGAGTAAAATACTATGCAAGACATCTTCTAATGTAGAGATTCCACATATTCACCAGGCAGTGGAACTGAATGTAATCTTAAAGCCCCTACATGTCATTTCCTAAGTATTCATTTCAAGATAATTAAATGCTTAAACACGTAAAATTATGTTGTATGCATGATGTCAGATGAAATTGTCATAAACCTGCCACCTCAGCTTTTAAATGGAGTATAGAGGAAAAGGAAGTAAAGGGGACTGAGAAGGCATTTTAGAACAATTTGCAAAGGTCAATGGCTGTCCTATATGTGGATTTAAAAACAATAGAGGTAATTTAGATACTAATTCAAAAATTGTATGATTTTTTTGTGGAGCACCTAGGTGGCTCATTCGGTTAAGCAGTTCAGCATCCAACTCTTGATTTCAGCTTGGGTCATGATCTCAGGGTTGTGAGATCAAGCCCTGGGTCAGGCTCTGTGCTCAGCCTGGAGTCTGCTCGAGTTTGTCTCTCTCCCTCTCCCTCCTCCTCTGACCCCACTGTCTCTCTCTCTAAAATAACTAAAATATTTTTAAAAATTGTCATTTTTTGTGAAGCTATAAATGAGTCTAATTCTTGACATCGGAGAGCACCCGTTGTATGACACTGGAATTCTGTCCATTTTTTAAATATAAAATTAACTTTTCTACAACCAGCAATAGAGAAATCTTGGCCAGGAGCTATTGCAATAAATAGAACACATAAACAGGAAGTAAAAAGTTGTTTGAACCATTATTTAGGGTCTGTTCTAGAGTTGCCTTGAGACTAAAATCTCATGTAATGGGAAAAATTTGGAAGCCCTGCAGCTTGGCAAATGTATCTTTGAGTCAGGAAAGGCAGTCAAGCAAAAATAATGATGCCTTACTGTACCAAAATATTAAACGATGCTCAAAAAATATAGCAAATTTAGTTGAAAGGCCAGGATTAATCCAGGTTTTTTTTTCTAAGAATTGGAAAAAAGTATAAATATTAAGGGACTGCTAATTTATCTTTTTAAACCATGTTAATGATACTATCTAGGAATCTATGCTAATTTTCAAAGTAATTGGTGATAAAATAATTAGGAAAAAAATTTCCGAGAAAGTAAATTTAGGTTTATATGTGAGCAAAGTACTGATTGGGGAAAAATTGCAAACTGGCAGGATAGGGAGCTCACCTCAAGGTCACTGAGCACCTTCTATGCATCCACTGGCACCACATACTTAGCAACAACTTCAAAAAGTTTCATTGTGACTCTTCTTGAATTCTCATGAGTTGTAAAATGCTTTATTTTTAAAATTATGTTTGAATACATAGTTTTTATAAGTATTTAATGAGATATGTGTTAGTAAGCTTACTTTATTAAACAGATATAGTTTGGTTTAGGGGAATTGCTATTCAGAATTTTATAAACTGAATAAAAATTGATTTAAAATTTTTCATATAAGTAAAGATGATATGAGAAACTGAAAATGTTGATGTGGTGATTAAGGGCAGTCATCCTTTTAATGATAAGGAATAACCCATGAGGTGACTCAATTTTTATATGTATTTTCAAAGCTGGACACATGAGAGTGTCAACTGCAATTCCAGACTAAGTATTTCAATGTCTCATAACAAGGTTGCTTTAGAGAAAATCAAGTCTAAGGGCTATGTAAAAATAGAGGGGTATATGTATGTATCTTTTGAGAAATTTAGGTCACTGACATTGGGAAAATCACAGTATTCATGGGTAAAAAATTAAAGATTAATATCAGTACCTGTTTCAGGAAAGAACTTCTCCAAAATGTATACAAGAGGGATAGGTGGACCAACAATATTTCAGTCTTCCACAAGATACAAAACAACTTGATTTCTCAACACAAATATGATTAAAAATTTCCACAAATAGTGTGGAAATGCTGTGTTAAAACTTCCTTTTTTATTGTGTTTTTTGGCCTTTTGCTCCATGTCTGCTCTGAAATAGACCATCCATGCAGATAAATACAGAAAGATTCATGCATGCAGACACACTTGCCCTCTGTATGCATGTTATTGTGTGAGGCTATTTTGAAAACACCATGACATTGAGGAAAAATAAGATACTGAACCAAGCTGGTATCTTTGTTGCTCTTCAATTCAGTACAGATTTCTAGAAATTGAGAAACTAAATTTACTCTCATAGAGAGTGATAATAAACATATTATCACAAAAAGGGGTGCATTTGGAGTAGAATGTAAAATCTCTTTGAATTTTTTTTCCCTAGTCGCTCTTTTTTTTATTATGTTATGTTAATCACCATACATTACATCATTAATTTTTGATGTAGTGTTCCATGATTGTTTGCGTATAACACCCACTGCTCCATGCAGAACGTGCCCTCTTTAATACCCATCACCAGGCTAACCCATCCCCCCACCCCCCTTCCCTCTAGAACCCTCAGTTTGTTTCTCAGAGTCCATAGTCTCTCATGGTTCATCTCCCCCTCCGGTTCCCCCCCGCCTTCATTTTAACCTTCTTACTATCTTCTTCTTCTTCTTCTTTTTTTTTTTAAACATATAATGTATTATTTGTTTCAGAGGTACAGGTCTGTGATTCAACAGTCTTACACAATTCACAGCGCTCACCATAGCACATACCCTTCCCAGTGTCTATTGGCAGTAGTTACATTTCTATAATTTCTGCAATGTTAGATAGACTATTTTGTTATCTGTAGCATAAAATGCATTAAACTAAAAACTTTGATTTTCTAACATATTTTACAGATAGAGAAAAACTAGCTTTTTTTCCTGTTTTTCTGCTTAGATTCTTTCATATTTGTGAAGAATAGAAAAGGGTATGTATTTGTATGTATAGTATAACTTGCAATTAAATGTATGTGAACGCCATTCACCTCTTATACTCCCATGCAATGCACACTCAGAGCTGCAAATAGACTGGAGACTCAGGGCTCCTTTAAATGCTTTGAGCCTTCTGATCACTGGAAATCAGTCATTAATAGCTCAGTTGTCCTCTAACAAATGTTTTAAAAAGCTGAGAATAAACAGAAATCTCAGTGGAAACAATCACTGTTTCCCATGTTTGCAGAACCTAGCATCGTAGAGTTGGGGCCATTACTGATTATTAAAACCCTTTTTGTCTAGTTCTCTTGCTGTGCATGACATCTTACTGTGAAAAGCAGGCACCAGGGTGGCACAGCTGGAAACCAAGCATAACAGGATTCCAGAGCCCAAAGTCTGAGAATTTAGAAAACTTTGTTCCACAGAATTTAAAGTGCAATGACTGAGTCTGATTGTATACGTACGTTTGCTCATTGATTGGAGTTGATGTTGTATTAACTATTTCAGGACATGAGTCATTTTTTTTTAAAGATTTTATTTCTTTATTTGAGAGAGAGACACAGTGAGAGAGGGACCACAAGCAAGGGGAGTGGGAGAGGGAGAAGCAGGCTTCCTGCTGAGCTGGGAGCCTGATGCGGGGCTCGATCGCAGGACCCTGGGATCATGACCTGAGCCGAAGGCAGATGCTTAACAACTGAGCCACCCAGGCGCCCCAGGACATGAGTCATTTTTATAAGTGGTCTTAACAGGAAAATGGAGGCTATACTAAGATCTTGGATCTCAGACTGTTCCTTTTGTCTTCAAGTTTCTGAATTAATAGGTCATCTTGGAGGTCCTTTTGTGATTGTTAATAAGAAATATTTTTTACTTTGTCTTATTTGAAAACCATGAATATTGAGTTCTTGGCTTTTCAATACTTGGTTTCCTCTCTAGAATGACATAGTAAAGGTAGGCTCATTATTTTGGGGGGTCTTAACTATATTCAGAGCTTACTATAAGTATCTGAAGTGGTATGAGTATGAAGGGACTTAAAAATATATCGGGCAATACTGAAAACATTTCTCAGTGGGGAAAGAATATGTACGATGCAAAGGTTATTGCTATGCCTATTTTATTTTGGAAATGATTGTGTTAACATAATGGAATTTATAATGTTTTTACATTTTTTAAAGTCATGAATTTTTTTCGGGTGATTTGGGATGCAAACTACTAAAACTTACACCTGAGGAAAAAATTAGACTGACCCACTTTTTTAGAGTAAAAGAGACACTAGATCTAATCCCCCTGAGGCTATAAAGAACATACCTATACCAATTAATGCTAAAACATATGCTAATTAAATGAACAGTCAAGTCCACGCAACATTGACAAAATTGTGAAGACGTGGGATCCAGAAATAAATAAAAACATAAAAAACAACTCCTGACAAAGCGTTATTAGGAAATAATAAAATGTATGAGAAGTCTCAACAGCATTACATAGCATGCTGCCACTTACAGTAATAATTTTATCTAATACTCTTAAGCACATATTTTGTGTTGGGCACAATGTTTTAAATATTTTATGAAATAATTTAATTCACATAAAACATAGTGAGAAAAATACTGTGTTTATCCCTATTGTATGAAGATGAAGTGAAGCACAAGAGGCTAGGTGATTTGCACTTTGTATCACAGTTGGAAAATAACACGAGCATCAAGGATATACAAATGGGAAACATTTATAAGCTTCAGACATTAGTTGGGAAGTCATTTTGTTACTGAATCTATTGCTGCACTAAATTTAGAAGTCACCGTTTGCCCCATCTGTGATTGATAGCATAGTTATATTGGCCATTCATTGCTTTTAATAAAAAATTAGCTTTTAAAAAAAAATTACCTTCGGCAAGATAGATTTTTTTTTTCCCACAATAAAGGGTAAATCGTTCAGCTTCCATGGAAGGAAGCATCTATTTTTTGTTTCTAAACTATTATTAAAACCATGATTCTTCAGCTTTTAAGGAAGTATATTTGGCTTACTAAGGGAGACTCCTTTGGAGCCTGATTCTTTTGTATTACTATGGGTTCCCATCATGGCTTTTCTCTGTCTTTCTCCCTTCCTCTCTCTGTCTCTCTTTCTCTCTCTTTCAATCTATACACACACACACATACTGTGTGAATACAAGATTAATCTCATCTGAATCTGATCTTTTACAACTCTGCTTATCCCTAAAGCCTAGAGTGAAAGCATGGTGCTAGCCCATGGCCAAACCTGCATAGAATATTCTAACTAGTGATTGGGGTATTTTTGGGTTAGGGTACAGAATATACCACGAAAAAATCTATACACCAAAGAGCAGTTGTCAGCATTTTTTGGAGAAAATAAAACATTGGTAGATTATATTTGGTTCCTGTTTGAAGTCTTAGTTTCTGTTATTAAAACTGGTCATGCACACTTGTTTTGCCTACCTGACTAGAGGGGTATAAAAGACTCCTCTCAGGATGACACGTATCTTCTATTGAAATCAATGTATCTCAGATCCTGGTGGTTCTTGTTCTGAAGATGAAGTGTTTCTTATGCTGTCAGAAAGTATCAGACTTCTCAAATGTTTTCTTGTGGTTTCTTCAATTGTATCTTTTAGCTTTAACTTTTATATTTTGGCAAGGATGTGGAGCAAAGGGAACCCCTGTGTACTATTTATGGGAGTGTGCATTGGTGTAGCGACTGTGGAAAATGGAATAGGTTCTTCAAAAAACCAAAAAATCGAACTGTCATGTCATCTAGCGATCCCACTTCTGGGTATTACTTGAAGGAAATGAAATCACAATCTCTAAGAGATGTCTCCACTCCATGGTCAGTGCAGCATATTTCACAATAGCCAAGGCATGGAAATGACTAAGTATCCATTGACAGATATATGGATAAAGACAATGATATATATATATATATATATACACACACAATGGGATATTATTCAACTATAAAAAGGGAATTCTGCCATTTGTGACAATATGTATGGACCGTGAGGCCATCATGCTAAGTGAAATAAGTCAGAGAACGATACTGTATGATATTATATGTAGAATCTAAAAACCAACTCAGAAACAGAGACTAGAATAGTGGTTGCCAGGGCCTGAGGGCTGGGGGAAACGGGGAGATGTTGGTCAAAGAATACAAACTTGGAGTTATAAGATGAGTAAGTTCTGGGGATATAATGTACAGCATGGTGATTATAGTTAATAATACTGTATTATATAACTTGAAAGGCAGTAAATCTTAAATGTTATCACCACATAAAATAAATTATATTTATGTGAGGTGATAGATGTGTCAACTAATTTTATTGTGTTAATTTCTTCATAATATATACATGTATCAAATCATGTTGTACATCATAAACTAACACAATGTTATGTGTCAATTTTATCTCAACAAAGTTTGGAGTAAGTTTTATGAAGTCTCTTGAGTTCCTTAAAAAATCTAAATTGGCATAGTCAACACAACTAGTATGATATACACATGCTCATATATATACATATTCACAAATATACATACATATGCCTTATTCATTATATAATTAGTGATTGATTTTTATAAGCGGGACATTAAATTAGATACTGACTGAAAAAATGGCATAACACACGGAGCACCCAGATGGCTCAGTCTGTTAAGTGTCTGCCTTTGGCTCAGATCATGATCCCAGGGTCCTGGGATCAAGTCCTGCATTGGACTCCCTGCTCAGCAGGGAGCCTGCTTCTCCGTCTTCCTCTGCCTGCTGCTTTCCCTGCTTGTGCTCTCTCTGTGTCAAAAAAATGAATAAAATCTTTACAAAAAATGGTGCAACACAAACAAAATGTAATTCTGCCCTGAGCTACACAGAATTTTTTTTTGAATATTTTAAAGTAAACCAATAATTATGATATTATGTAATTAGTGTTATGATGACTCATACAAAAGAAGAGTCCACGTATGTAGAGTAGGGTTATGAAGAAAAACAAATTACTACATGAAAAGTCATGTAATAATTGAATATAATAAAATGATCTTTCATAATTTAGTGTCAGATGGTTGAGCTAAGGTTGTTTTTATGATGTATTCTCACCCCAGTGGTTTGCAAGTTGTAAGTCCAACCACTTGATGTGTCTGATCTCACTGGACATTAGGGTTCAACCATTTCCTTCCACACTCATGATACTCAAAGCCATTTCTCCCATCTTGATCTCTTTTTGAAGCTCCATACTGAAATTTTTCAGCTGATCTAAGCCAATTAGGTCACATACAACTACTTCAACTAGGGGAGGTTCCCAACAACCCTACTGTCAGGTTATAGTGAAAGTTAGTTTCAGACCAACTTCTGCCACACATATAGAAATTCTTAGTAATCAAGTACAAAGCAGTTCATATGACCTGTTGTCTACACTAAAAGTTTTGGTTCTCTACTATTTAAGATGACCTGACTACTCCTTGCAGTCGTATGGTCCCTGCAGGCAGATGTGACTGTATTCCGGAAGGTTGTTTTTCAGCCTATTTATGGTGAGAGACCATTCTGTTTTTCTTATTTCTTTTTTTTAAAATTTTTATTGTTATGTTAGTCACCATACACTACATCATTAGTTTTTGATGTAGTGTTCTTATTTCTAATTTATCCCAGACTAATGCTTTTGTAAAATACATCAGTTTTTTTACAGTGTAAAAATACATAGTAGTGATTTTAACAATGAGTTTCCTTTGACTCAAACATCTACTATACTAATTCAAGGATTTACTTTCACCAATGAAAACACATTTCTAGTATTTATTGTTCAAATACCAAACTAGCCAATAAAAGGAGGGAGAAAGTGCAGAAGCACTTGTAGCAGCCTCTAGGACGGCCCTTTCTGTTGAAAAATATCTGGCCATCCCTGGAGAATGGAATCATGATAAATGACTATCCTAGCTTGTTAGCTAAAACATAATACTGTCTAAAATGAACTGTTGAAAAAGTAAATTATAGTTACCATCATCTATGGTCTATTACCTGAAACTCAGTGAGTCTTATACTCAACTCTTCATACCCTATAAACTTTGTTTTCCTTCTGTATTGTGTGTATAGTGGTGACTCTACGGTTCGTCTCCTGCCTGTCTTTGGCATGTTTACTCCATTTTGAAAAGACAGAATGAGGTGAAAATAAAGCAAGCTGAACTTAGCTTCTAAGTATGTAATTGGTCCTCATACCTAAATCTCTAAAAATGCTCTTTGGTTGAGTCTCTGGTAACTAGATGTAGGTTTCTAGTTCAGAAATGAAATAAAACCATGTTCTGATTAAGGTTTAACTGGAAGGTGTATGTATCTTATCCAAGGTCCCATGCCAAGTATATAGGGGAACCTGGACATTAACATATTGGTTTGATATTAGAACTCCTGCTTATAATTTATTCCACACTTTCAGTTTGTATTAATTATCAGAAGCTATAACCTTGATTAAAAAATCCTAAAGGCTCAAAAAAAAAATGTTCTGAGTTGATCAGAATTTTGTTTTGTTTTGTTTTTTTTTAGTTTATTTTTTTCCCCTAACTTGGACCAAGCCAGTTGTTCTTGATGGGATTTTGATTGCTGTCACTATGCCAGATCACCATCAGTGTTAAAGAAGCTCAGGACTCAATTGTCATCAGTCTGGACTGTCCAATGGAAATACTAGTGAATATGGATAGAGGTTTAGGGCAGAATTCACCTGTGTGTTACAGATCCAACATCTCTAACCTCTAAAATCTGGTAACAACTCTAGGTTCCCAGTAGTACTGTACTTCCCTGATATAAAAATTATGCTACCTTCTACTCTACTTAACACTGTACATTTGCTAATTTATCCACTGCTTGGATTAAAGACCCATGTTAAGTCTTTTTCTGAATATCTTTTAAGTCTGCTTTCAGACATGAGTTGTGTTGTTAAGCTTGCCAGTATTTCACATTCTTTTCATCTTAATATAAACACTACTAGTTTGATTACTATTAAAAATGGTACTTGTTTAGGGTTTAAGTTGAATGTTCAGTACATTAATTCCTATTTATTGATTAAAACAGTTAAAAGCTCTAAGTTTCATTCAGAGTATACCTTTCTGAAGTAGCATATATAAAGATAACTTAGATTAAAGATACCATAAGAAATCATATATTAAATATATTGATCACCATATTAAGGTAAGTACATATATATACATACATATAATCATTAATTTCTAAATAGTCTCCATTCAATTTAGATGGAGTTAATTTGTGTGTCATTTAGCCCTCTTAAAATATTTTCAGTGTTTTAGATTATTTGAGGTTGATTTTATTTATTGGGAAAATCTTAATTGCATCTCAGTCCATGTGTTTAGTCTTGTATTATATTTTTCCTTGGGTGTTTACTGAGATTTTTTTTTTTAATTTTAGAGAGAGCGCATGAGAATGTGCAGGTTGGAGGGGCAGAGGGAGAGGGGAGGGGGGGGAGAGAGAGAGAGAGAGAGAGAGAGAGAGAGAGAGAATTTTAAGCAGACTCCCCATTGAGCATGGAGCTGGAGGCAGGGCTCCATCTCAGGACTCTGAGATCATGACCTGAACCGAAATCAAGAGTGGGATGCTTAACTGACTGAGCCACCCAGGTGCCCCTAAGATTTTTTTTGTATACCAATGTAGAAACAGTTTTAGTAAATGCTTCTTGAACATTAGGAGAAAAAAAAAAAAGATCTCTTTATTTGTAAGTCAGAAAACTAATTAAACATACATACACAAATATATGCACACACACATTTAAAATCAGCCTTTACAATACCAGCGGTCCTCAATATATGGTCCATGGCCCCTTGGTGACCTAACACTCTTCCAAGAAGTTCACAAGGTCAAAACTATTTTCATCACTACCAAATCTCATCAGAAAAGTCCTTAAGCATTGGAAAACTCAAGCTCAGGGTGGAAGATCAAGTTTGCCAAAATTCTAACTTTCCCTTGAAAAATAAAATTTTGATCTTTGACTGTAATACTGCCAGTTATTTTCCCTTTCAGTGACAGGCTCACTTTATTCTCCTTGAAAATCATATTTATGGCTTCAACAAAACATTCTTAAGTGAAACTGGCTTTTTTTTTTTAAACTGTGTGTGATGGTAAAGATTATGTGAATATGAGTACTGATGACATTTGATGGTGATATTAAATGTAATTTTTTGATGGTACTAAGATTTTTAATAATTAACTATCATCACAAATGTTAATTATGTGATAATTTAGATTAATTATTGAAAGAAAATTGCTTCCTCTTTGATTTATAAAACAATAATAGGCAAATATGAATGAGCATTTATTATAAAATATTTAAAATATTATAAAAACTAGTGAATATAAAAGTATCATTGCCACAATATATTCTTTAACATACTTACATGTATAAAATGTATGTTCAAATAAATCTGTAATATAACTAATTTTCTAAACAAAATGCACAGTTCAATGAACAGTTTTGTTTGGGGAAAACACTAGATAGGTTATAGATGAGAATTAAAAGAGTCAATCTGTCAAGAATGACATTATAATTATGGCAAATTTCTTAGTAGAAAACATCAATTGATTCTTATACTTAGGATCTATTTTCCCTTTAGTCCAATTTATCAGCTTGGCAAGTCTGAATAACCTTCATGGTTTTTTAGTCTTATTATCTCTTTAAACAAGAAGAAATTTTACATTTTATTTTTTCGAGCAAGACATTGAGCAGATTCATTCCAGGAAGTGAAGAAGGGCACAAATATAAGCAAAATAGTATACATTGAAGCTATCTTTCCAAGGGATGTCAAACTTTTGAGCCAAATTTCCCCAGTAAAAGCATGATTAAATAATCAAATCTGTTCACACTCATAGCCTACTCTTTATAGTTTCAGGTGAAATACATAAATAGGGATACTAACATGTTATTTGAATTTCACACTTATTCTCTGCTAGATGCCAAGATGTTTTAAGAATAATTGCTTCGGACATGGTAATTATATTTACCAGGCATATGTATACGTGTAATTGAGCCTAATGTTCTCAAGTTTCAAACTCAGGTAACAACGTGGGTGATTCATGTGTGCCAAGGACATGTAGCTTCATTTCTTTGGGAAAAATTTCTAAATAACTTCCACAGTGCCCAATCCCAATAGTCCAGGTAATATATAACAAATATTGAATAGATACATATATCTCAGTACTGGATGAAGCAAAATAAATATATTTATTGCACAGCATGTGGTAATCATTATGTAAGGCTGCAAATGGGAGACTGAAGGAAGGATAAAAATACATATATGGCGGGGCGCCTGGGTGTCTCAGTCGTTAAGCGTCTGCCTTCGGCTCAGGTCATGGTCCCAGGGTCCTGGGATTGAGCCCCGCATCGGGCTCCCTGCTCAGCGGAAAGCCTGCTTCTTCCTCTCCCGCTCCCCCTGCTTGTGTTCCCTCTCTCGCTGTGTCTCTCTCTGGCAAATAAATAAATAAAATTAAAAAAAATACATATATGGCATAGTTCATGCTCTCTAGTCTTACAACTTAGTGGAGAAAGGAAGATCTTGTCTTTGAAACCTCTGTATAACAATGATTAGGTGTCAGTCCCAGTATTGCAAGGAAAAAACCCCCCAACGAACATGTGGTGAAAATGCTAAAGAAGGCTTAGCTCATAAGAAATGATTCTTAGCTGAGTAATATACCAGTGTTCAACAGACTTTCCTGAATGCCACCGTGAGTATTCCTGAAGATGACTACTGCAGACTTTTTATACAATTGCTTTTAGAAGAATTTTATTAAGGCCACCTTTTACAATTTGCCCCATTCAGAAATCTCAAAAATAGTACTGAGTAGTAACATATTTTTGTCCTTTTAAATTAACACCATGGGTATCACTGCATGTGCCAAATTCATTGATATTTCTTTTTTCCCCCAAGTTTTTATTTAAATTCCAGCTAACTTATATTTAAATACCAGTTAACTTAATATTACAGTGTAATATTAGCTTCAGGTGTAGAATTCAGTGATTCAGTACTTACAAACAACACCCAGTGCTCATCACAAGTACCCTCTTTAATCTCCATCACCTATTCAACCCATTTCTTAGGATCCTAAAATCTACCCGCATGGGATACACATATTATACTTGCTAACTCTGTGAAAATGACTGCCGTTTATTTTATACAACTATATATAAATTATAAGATGTCTCTCAAAATGTTTATTTGTTGGTTGGAGGAGGTAGAATAATACCCTCTCCTGTCAAGGTGTCCATGTCTAAACCCCAGAACTTGTGAATGTTACCTTACATGACAAAAGGGACTTGGCCGATATGATAAGGATACTGACCTGGAGATGGGGAGATAATGCTGCAAAGAGCGCCTTTCCTGACAGATATGTTACATAGATGAGATGGGAAAAGGAGGAGAAATTTCAAGCATGAAAGACTTGATCCGCCGTTACTAGCTTTGAAAATATAAGAGGGAATCATAAACCAAGAAATATGGGCAGTTTCTTAAAGCTGGGAAGGCCCTCAGCTAATAACTAGCAAGGAAAGGGGGATCTAAGTCCTATAATTTGAAGGGACAAGATTCTGTTAATGAACCAAATGAACGGGAAATTGATCCTCCCCTAGGACCTTTAGAAAGGAGCACAGCTCTGCCAAGACCTTGATGTTGCTCCATGAGACCCATGTTGGATTTTTGACCTACAGAACTGTAAAATAATAAATTTGAATTGCTTAAGCCACTAAATTTGTTGTAATTTGTTACAACAGCAATAGCAAACTACTACCTTTTTCTGTCCCAGTCTACTTGAGGGATATGAGACTGTCATATATCGTATTTTGCTCTAGAAATTCTGCTTTTACTTGTGCACCTTAACATTTTCTGTCTTTGCAATTGCATTCAAATGTGTGAAAAGCAAAATAAACCACTTTATTTTTTATGTTTCAGTATGAATTTTCACTTAACAAGGTTTGCTGTTCTTGTGATTTCAATCATGCTGGTGGCTTACCAAGGTCCCAACCTTGTTTGCATTCACACAGTTAAGTGGTGGAGTGCAGTCAGGATTTGCACTATGGTCACTGCCTTTGATGCTTCTGCTTATACTAGAAAAAAAATGTGTTCTGAAGATTTAGTATTTCATTTTGCTCCCAAAGGATCTCATATGAAGCTTCTGGAATTGACATTACAAGGTTTGTCTGTCTTGTCAAGCTGAAATGTAAAGTCCTTACTCAGTTAAGCACAGCAGAGTCTGAAAGAGTACTTTACCTTTTATATAAACAAAGCAAAACAATGAATTCAGATTATAGGCATATCAAAATTCCAAACATAACACTTCATATGAACACTTTGTGCTGATAAATCTTCTTTGAAGAGACTTGTTCAACTCATAAATTTGAACAATAATCAGAACTATTGTGAAAATAACCTATTGTTATTGCCAGAAATAAGACATGTGAAAAATAGTTTTCTAATTTCTTCTAATATTCTAGCAATATATTTTGTTATCTTAATCAGTAGAAAAAAGATACAAAAAAAGAAACTTCCTTAGAAAAGTATGAAATGCTATATTTTACATGAAATATCTGGTTTAAAAAATTTGGGGGGCTCCTGGGTGGCTCAGTTGGTTAAGCTCACAACTCTTGGTTTCAGCTCAGGTCATGCTCTTAGGGTTATAAGATCAGACCCCCCATTGGACTCCACACTCATCGTGGTCTGTTGAGATTCTTTCCCTCTCCCTTGCCCTGTGCTCATGCACACACTCTTTCTCAAAGAACAAAAACAAAACAAAACAAAAAACGAAAAACCTTTAAAATACAACAACAAAAACACAGTTTTTCTCCCTGTTTGGAAGATGGTAAAGAGCTATCTTTAATTGTAGATAACACATAAAGCTAATTTTTGCTGTAGGAGGAATTCATTTGTAAAGAGTGTGTTCAATGGCCCACTGTTATTTCTAAATCTTGATTTCTTTTAAGTCATATCATGAAAACATAGACCGCTGGTATCATAGGTTAACTGATGCCTTTCTTTGTCATTTTCTATTTCTTAAAAAATGCATTATAAACATATATGATGACCACATGCATGCTTCTTCATTCTGTAGTTTACTGGATTCCAAGAATGTACAGTAACATCTGTGATCTATGGTTTGGTTCTTCTGCTTATCTGTCATCAAGATTATGCCAAGTACTCTTTCCCCTTGTGAATAATATCACTTAGTATGCTTTGGTTGGGATTTAGTATAATTAATTTGAATTTAACAAGTTGATTATTTACTGACACTATAAAATGAGCAAAATGCTGTAGCGGTCAGAGTGCCGGACAGTATGAGTTTTGAGCACATATGACCTCAGTAAATGTCCAGTGACACTAACACTGGAAGTGATGGTCATTGTGGTGGTGAATATTTTGTATAGCTCTTTGCTTTTTTTGAGTAAGAGTTATTGTAAAAGTTATATTCAATTTGTAGAACACTACTCACACTTTTGATTTGGAGTGTTTTTATAATGCTTTGGTACTAAGAAAGGTACTGATAATCATCATATACCACAAGAATTGATGGCCCTTTCCTTTGCTACATGTTTTAATCTACTTTTATGTATCCTCCACGCCACCTTTTTATTTGTATTAGTAATCCAAATACATTATAAAGCATAATTGTCACAAAAACACAAAATTGTCCAAAATAGACTACCTTTCTGCCTTAATGAATCTTCACTGGAAACAGATCTTGTGGTGATCATAATCCTGCAGGAGTATTTTCCCAAGTCACTTTTAATGCTTTAGGAGTCAAATATCAAACTTTCACATGTCGTGTACAAGTGTATATAGCTCCTATTTCTGCTTAGGAAAATGCATTTTTGAATGTGTAGATTAGGCTTCCTGTATTCTTTAGTATAAGTGTAATATTCCTCTATTATGTAATATTCCTGTAATATTCCTGTAAATTTCACTCCAATCTTCACACTAATTGAGAGTTGCCAGGTAAAATACAGGACATCCAG